>NC_137817.1:24779400-24809400 GCF_963921795.1 Nannobrachium achirus
TAGTTTTTTTTTAGCTTTATATCAACAGTGACTCAGCAAGTGTAATCTTCACTATGTTGTGCACTTCACAGCTTATTCCAGGCATTTCTGCACGCATGCACATGCACATGCGCACGCGCGCGCACACACACACACACACACACACACACACACACACACACACACACACACACACACACACACACACACACACACACACACACACACACACACACACACCTATCATGTTGTACAATCTCAGTATACAGCTACCACAGAACAGACTATTAAACACTTCAGTTACCCCTTATAGACAGTCACTTCCGCATTATCAGAGATGCATAATCACTCGCAGCCATACAGGAGCAGATGTGACTTATAGTCATTGGAATGTGTTGAGGCCAGCATTAAAATCATTGGTCCTCGTGCCTGCCCAATCAGTAATAGTGGGAGGTAGGGTGGAGGGACGGGTCAGAGGTGGAAGGCTCAGTCTGCTGCAGCTACTGCTCCTGCTAAACGTTGCACCAGCATTCTAGCTCTTTTCTGACTCATTTGCACCAGGTCTGCTGCTCCTGAAGCAACTACTGCTCCCATAAGGTACGACCTTTAAACATCAATAGGTTTGATTAAGCTAGGGTAACTAACTTAGCAAGGTGCTGATTGGTTTGATTAAGCTATTTGCTAGCTACTGTAACTAACTTAGCATAAGGTGCTGATTTCATTTAGCTAATGTTAGCTATCAAGTTCAAAACAAGGCCCATTAAGAGCAATAACAAGGCAAGTAAGAGCAATGAAACAACAAGAATAAAACAAACATTGACCTGCACAGGTGGGACAGTAGATTGCCTGGCTCCAGCATAGACCCACCCACTCTCTGAGCGGACTGCTGAGTCTGAAATCAGGCTAGTGTTTAGAGCCATAGTAAAATAAATACATGTGAGCTTGTAGATCGTAGATCGTATTTTCTAATTCAACGTTTCAACGTTGGCTGAGGTGTGTGCACATTGTGTCTTGGCTCGCGGAGTCCGAGGGGCGGTGGTGCGGGACGGGATGGGGACGGGGACGGGGACAGGGGGGCCTTTGCGATGTTGTTGCACAGGGTCCATTTTCACTTTAATCCATCCACAACCTTGCCCCTTCATATTCGTTCTGCTCTCTAGAGGCCTTTAAATCTTTGTTGAAGACTCAACTTTTTCCACTGTGGCCTTTGACATTGTTTGATTGTGTACATTTAATGCAAACTCTACAATGCCGTTTTTAGCCCTTTGTCTGTTAATGTATTATTTGGTATGCCTCTCTTCTTGACATGATCCGTTTTTCTTTTGACATTGTCAGTCTTCTACTTTGTTCTGACCTTACACAGAACCTTGATGGACCTATGGTCGTTGTAAAAGGTGCTTTATAAATAATATTATTTGAGTTGAATCAGATAAATCCAGAAGGAGATGTGGCCCACCCAAAGCCAAGTTAGCCAAATTGTTTGAACAATCTGAAAAATAAAATGCTTGCTTTCTTTCTTCACTTCAATTAGTTCCAAGTCCAACTTCTTGAGGAAACCTTGTGGGGTGCAATCAAAATCGTAGTCAGGGACCCAGTCACACATCAATGATATGTATAGACCAATGTTAAATTGCTTCTCTGTTGGCACTTTGCCAATGTTGCTCTCAGAGCAGCTTAAATAAAATGATATGCATAGACCAATGTTAAATTGCTGCTCTGGGGGCATTTTGTTTTGCATGTTTGTTTTATTCTTGTTGTTTTATTGCCTTGTTATTGCTCGTATTTGCCTTGTTTTTAACTTGATAGCTAACATTAGCTAAATGAATCAGCACCTTAAATTAGTTAGCTAGCTATAGCATACCCTAGCTTAATCAAAGCTGTTAGTTGTACCTTATGGGAGCAGTAGTTGCTTCAGGAGCAGCAGACCTGGTGCAAATTTAGCAGGATGCAGAAAAGAGCTAGAATGCTGGTGAAAATTTAGCAGGAGCAGTAGCTGCAGCAGACTGAGGCAAGATGGCTGCCGCTGCACAATTCAAAATTCCATTGAACCCGCCTCCCACCTCTGACCCCGCCCCCCACTCTTTTTCCAACACAGCCCTTAATGGTGCTGGCAATTGATTCCAACCAATGAGATAGCTGCACACATATAAGTACTGTAAGCTTGTAGTCAGCCATCCTTGAAGAACTGTGGGACACTGGTCTCTTACATTCAAGTTCCTTACAGGAAGAGAACAGCAATATGTTTATATGGGTCAATGGATACAGGAAAGATTATCAGTAAGACGACCGAGGTCACGCACATGGGTGCACATGGGCGCGTGCACATGGGTGCTTTGGCATAGCCTCGTAAACCAGTCTCCCTTCCTGCCTTCATTCGAATGCGAGCAGGAGATTCGAACTGAAGATGGGAGGAGTCAGTTTACTAGGCTAGCTTTGGCATACCCTTCTGCTGAGCTGGTCGAGTCATCACTGTGATGTCAGAACAGGTCAGCTATATCCATATATGGAGTCCATGGTCAGATGTAGAGGTATTGACCAGCTCCATATATGGAGATCTAGGTGATGATCTTGTTGTCTCCATGTATGGATATCCAGGGTTTGATTAGGTCAGTGTTGTGATCTTCATATTATGGAGATCCAGGTGATGATAGTCAGCAGTCTTGATTTGCAAATGAATTCTGTCTTGGCCATATATGGAGCGTCCATATGGGCATTGCCAAATATGGGCTTAATATTGATGACGTCAGGGATCTCCATATATGATTGCCAGAACATTCTGTCTTGGTCATATATGGGCCGTGACACAGGTCTGTACAATGTGATGTCACAACAGGTCAGCTATAGACATTGAGGTGTACCGGTATGGTCGCAATGAACATCTTTGTTAGGACTGATACAATTTATCTGACCATATTTCCATATAAACATTCAACATATCACACACACACACACGCACACACACACACACACACACACACACACACACACACACACACACACACACACACACACACACACACACACACACACACACACACACACAAGTTGTTTATCAAAATCAGGATAAGAATGAACATGCAACTATTCTAAGACCAAACAAGTGAATTTAGTGACTGCTCCTTTATACAGCAGCATGCATCCATGTGTAATGGTCACTCGTTTGTCGATTTAGCGTAATGAAAGTCTGGAACGCACTCATGGAAAATCACAGAGTCACAGAGTGGTTGCACATGCTGGTGTCTGTGATTGACTTCCAGCCTCTCATGGTTGGAAGCGAAAGGATTACGATGTTGTAAGTGTGTGTGTGTGTGTGTGTGTGTGTGTGTGTGTGTGTGTGTGTGTGTGTGTGTGTGTGTGTGTGTGTGCCCAGGCGAAAAAAAAATATGCTTAGTATATTTTTTGAAAGTATACTAAATATGCTTGAAACATACTTAATAAAAATATAATTTAAATGTGCTAAAATGAAAACACTTAAGTAGTACTTAAGTGTACTAAAATGAAAACACTTAAGTAGTACTTGAAATTAAATGAAAATATACTTTACAAGTATACTAAAGTGTGTTGTCTAAAAGTATACTAAAGTGTATTGTCTAAAAGTATACTAAAGTGCATTTTCTAAAAGTATACTAAAGTGTATTTTCTAAAAGTACACCAAAAATACAATTGGAATATATTGAAAAAATATATTTAAAATATGCTATCAGTGTATTAGAAACATACTGGTCTGAAGTATACTTTTTAGTTATTTACTAAAATTGTACTTCAAAGGTATTAGTACTTAATATACTAGTCTGCAGTTTACTTTTTAGTACTATACTGCTAGTGCACTACAAGTATATTAGTACTTAATATACTGAAAGCAGTTCGTAAAAATAATTTACTTGAAATGTACTGACAATGCATTTGGTACACATTATACAGTATACTATGTGTAACAAATGCATTGTCAGTACATTTTAAGTAAATTATTTTTACAAACTGCTTTCAGTATATTAAGTACTAATAGCATTACACTCAATCAACAAATCACCTGTGTAACCATTCAAAACAGATATTAAACATAACCAGATGTGTGTGGCAGGAACTTGTGTACAACTCTTTGACAAGGTTTGTCATTTATTTTCAATTTTAAACACAAAGTGCTTGCAGTGCAAGTCAGCAGAACAGAGCTTAAACAGTGCTCTAGTGCAAAGAACATAGGTATAGTGAAATTACAATATTTATTTTCTTTTATAGTATAACATCAGTAACAAAAGCGCAGAAAAAACTCTAGAGCTGCCAAAGATTTAGGACTTTGTAGAAAAACTAAACATTGCAACATCAGTAACAAAAAAAGTACAAACGAGTCAATGAAAATGGCTTACAGATTAAGGCAAGACTTGAGATAAATTATGTAGGCCTTTGGCCAGCTTGTGGGTTTGTTCAGTTGTTGCACTTTCTTCTTACCTCGAATCTCTGACACTCAAGCATAAATTGAAGGTCAAACCATCCAACTCTAGAAATGTCTCCCCGTCTGATTTTGTCATTCTAATCAATGGACAAAATGAATGGTAATTATTTTTTTAAATAAATAAAAAATAAATAAAACACTCCTAACTACACTTGTATTTGTACACAATTTCAATTTCAACTAGATATTAAGTCACCATACCAAGTTTGATGAGGCAGTAAAAACATTTTATTTTCATATCCCGAAAAGGTGATATTTTTGACATATACCGTAGTTGGTTTCTGCCCAATACCAGATAAATACAAGTCACAGTAATTATGTTGTGATGTTCAGTGACACACTGTTTGACCAAAATCATTACCAGTAAGACTCCCCAATCGGGAGATAAGCGACCGTCAGGTCGCAGCGTGAATTTAGGGCAAAATCTGTAGGAGCAGTGTCCAAAAATGTTTTTGAAAAAATCGGCCTAATATTGGCGCTATATAGGACAGATCCATGTTGATGACATGAGTGTAGACATACTGTGTACGGATTTGTGATTTTAGGGCAAAATGTGTAGGAGCAGTGTCCAAAAATGTGTTTGAAAAATCGGCCAGATGGTGGCGCTATATGGGACAGATCCATGTTGATGACATGAGTGTAGACATACTGTGTACCGATTTTAGGGCAAAATCTGTAGGAGCATATGTCCATATATGTAGATAACCTACGCATCACACAAAGTCTGACCTCACCAGCCCATACTTGGGCATGGACGACTTATATCTCCATATACGGAGATGGCCATATATGGAGATACGATGACATCACAGAGTCCACAGCTGATGATGTGGCGTGATGTCATACAATACACAAACAAGCCCTATATAAAGGAGCTGATGATGCTCTGTAGGAGCATCATCAGCTGTGGACTCTGTGATGTCATCGTATCTCCATATATGGCCATCTCCGTATATGGAGATATAAGTCGTCCATGCCCAAGTATGGGCTGGTGAGGTCAGACTTTGTGTGATGCGTAGGTTATCTCCATATATGGAGATTCAACATTCCAGGTGTAACTATGGCTGCCCGTATGACGTGAGAGGTGGAGGTTGTGGATTGGCAGGCAACCCAGAGGAAAGCAGAATCCATGATTGAGCCCTCATCTATTGCTCTTTTGTTTCTCAAGCCACAAATGAGATCAAGGTGATACAAAAAGGAGATCTCAGGTATTGCTCCTGTTTCTCCTCTATTTCTGGGGAGCAACATGCCTCAGATGGAAGCTCTGATGAGCTATACAGGAGAGCTCAATAATGTCTCAAATATTGCTCAATTCATCTGGATTGTTGCGTCTCAAACTTAGCTCCAAGTGATATAAAAAATAGCTTTCAATATAATCTCATTTAAAGCTCAATTAAGGCTTTTTGTTACATCTCAGGTCTGTCTCAGAATGACCACTGTTGAGCTGTAAAAGAGCTCTCAAGATTATCTCATTTAAGTCACATTAAAGACTCAGATTGGCCAGTATATAGCTATAAACGATGCAGTCTTCAATCATTCTCATTTGATCATGCATTTGTGTTTAATGCTCATTTTAATTCACTTGCTTTATTTATAGCATATTCAGAAAATGTCTTAAGTATATATCATTCTAGCTAGTACAAGCTCTCGAATGATACCAACAATTAGATAAATTATGTCTCAATTTTATCACATACAGAACCAATCTCATGCCAATTTAAGAATGTTAAAAGCAATGTATCAGATAGTTTATTAAGATAAAGTATAGAACTTACAGAAACGTTATCTAATGAAAACTAAGGGTCTGCATCAATAGAATGCTAATTTGGGGGATAACCATTATAAGTTAGTTACATTTTAAGATATTATTACTACTACATGAGTTTCAACAATTTATGCAGCATGACTAAAACTTCAACTTTGCCCTACATTTGTCACATGCCTTTTATAGCGCCACCAGCAGGCCGACTTACGTAATACATATTTTCTTATATTACTCCTTCAAATTTCACACAAATCGCTTGTCATGTGATCAAGACTGATCAGTTAGATCTTTCTTAGTCTTATCCCGTCACGTAAAAATGCTTTAGTCGATTTCTAACCCTTCTAAAAGAGCTAGCTCGGGTTCTAGGGGACGCACAGACACATGGCAAAAAGATTCTTGATCAGCTCGCTGAGACGAACGCGTTGATGTATGACCCCTAGAGGGCTAACCCTAATTCTAACTTTAGGGGCCGTTCTCTCGGCACAGGAGTGTCGTATAGAGGAGTTACACACACACACACACACACACACACATACACATGTTCGTCTCTGCGAGCTGAACACGCCAGTATAAGGTTCATCCCACACAGACACTCCTGTGAGGAGATAGCTTTCTCTGGCCTGGCATTCAATGTGCTCTAACGTTTATAGACTCTATGACCCTTAGTCAAATTGGAGATCCCAGGGAAGAAAGGTCGTAGGAGGATAACCAAGACATCCACACGTTCGTCTCGGAGAGCTCTACAACATATCTCGGAACCAAGGTCTGATGTCGCATCGTCTTTGACTTATAACGCGAAATAGCTGACCCTAGGGTTAGCTATTTCGTGTTATAAGTCCGAAACCATCATGTGTCAAGGGCGCATCTTTTAGTATGTTGAATAGCTCACCGAGACGAACACGTGGAGGTGTGTTTTATTTCTGTGCGACATTCCTAGGATTAAACTAGGGTTAGCCTCCTTTGAATTACTATAAAATCACGATAGGATATTAGGGTTACTGAATGTCGACCTGAGGCTTAAAATGACATGCAGACATGAGAAAAAAATATATCGGAGCACCTACCAACTCGTAATACCCAAAACACACCAGGAAGTGGCAGTTTTGAGACACTTCCTGTTTGCGCATTGGAATAAAACCTGCATATTCTGACTCAGCGCATGTGATTTAGGGGGGATAGCCAGAATCCTGGAGCAGAACAATACCAGTAAGACTCCCTAACCAGGAGATAAGCACATGTATGATCGGCTACTTTTGACTTTTTGGCAGTGGCGCCAGGGGGTCCCTGGGGGTCCCTGGAGCTCCAGGGGTCTCTGGAGGGGTGGAGCTTGTGGATTGGCAGGCAAGGAGTGTGTGTGCAAAGTTTGGCATGGATAGGGGCAACGGTTGTGGAGAAGGGCAAAAGTGTGGTGTGCCGTGATGTGGACGGACGGACGGACAGACGGACAGGCAGACAGACTGCCAGTGAAGGTTTTGATAGTAACTGCGACCTAACGGTCGCAAAAATGGCCTCTCAAAAATGTTACCAATGCCATTGTAAGCTTGTAGATCTGCTCTTTTCAAAGATTCTGCATAATGAGTACTTTCTACTTTTGCACTTTAAATACATTTTCATACCAACAGTTTTGTACTTTAAGTAAATTTAGAATGATTTGTTACAGAGTATTTCTACATGCAGTATTGACAAAAATAGTATTTTTTCCAATGATGTATAGGCCTAACACTTTATAGTATGTTTATTATAATTATAATAGTTATAACTGAGATACCTTGTAGGGTAGGGAAGGGGGCTACAACATATATTGTATATTTATGTATAAAATTGTGTAAAATCACATTGTGCATTCAATACTGCTATAATAATAATGCTATTAAAATATATATTTTTTCTTTTTTTTCTTTCTTAAAATAAATTATATATTTATATATATCCTATATATTTCCCCCCCCCTTGTTTAGGGGACCCCCTGCAGTATCCCCGCGGACCCCCTAGGGGTCGCGGACCCCCTGTTGAAGACCCCTGATCTGATCTGATCAGATCTAATCTTTAGATAAGTGTACAGTAGTTCATGAAAAACAATGCATTATTGCTTCAGCAGCAGTCAGTCAAAGGGTTAATTGCCCAAACAACAACTGGGAAGGATGAGAACAGTGACATCACATATTGCTTTGATCTAGCAGGAAACAGAGCTCTGTAGGAGGCGGGGCATATCCTTATTATTATACTTTCTCAGAGGAAACATTTGCTGCTCATTTGCTGCTCATCTATTGCTCCTCAAGACAGAGAGGAGCTATTGGAACGACTTGGAACTGGTTTGAACCAGTCTGGGCTGGCTGCCATTTTGAACCTCAGTCAGTCAGTGCTGAAGAGAAGAACAACCAGGAGTTATATGCTCTCATGGACTTTATCCTTTTTAGGTAGGTGAAACAACATAGCCACTGGATAAAGTAACCTACATGTACTGTATGTTACTTAAGAATGTTGTCTGCAGTGTTTTTGTACAAAGTGTGTATTTTTCTGAAAGGTTCATCCAACCAGTACAACTAAGCTAATGCTAACGCTAGCTAATGCTAACACTAGCTGATGCTAACGTTTTTACAGTAGACATCCTAATGGAACTGAATGTTCAAAATGTGTAAGATAAGCTTCCCTTTTGATAGAAGTGGACGTTTTTTTATTTTGTATTAACAGAAGGTGCTTTGCTGTGTATTTGTGCACAGCTTGCAGCCTGTTATGTGGTATTGTGGCTAACAGAGCCAAAGTTAGCTAGCAGCTGTTCAATACTGTGTGTGTGTGTGTGTGTGTGTGTGTGTGTGTGTGTGTGTGTGTGTGTGTGTGTGTGTGTGTGTGTGGTATTTGTGGCTAATGTTAGCTAGCAATGGTAGTAGAGTATACAAATGGAACCAAATTAACCCTAACAGGTCCATCTGGTTCCATTTGTACAGTTCTAGGGGAGTTATGGATGATGGGGGATCATGGCCATATGCATACTAAAAACAGGGGGTCCTTTAAATAAAAAAACAGTTTGAGAACCAGTTCTTAACTAGAAATACTGTTCATACAAAACAGTGTGGGCTCATATGGGCACAAATATATACCCCTGTGCCCTTAGCCTCATTGGCTAAGGGCCCTGCCTTTGTACTGTTGGTATTTTTTATTTATTTTATATTTTTGAGGAGAATATCCTTGGTCTATCCTATGAAGTTTTGGTATAATATACTGGTCTCAAGCCCACTTGTTGTTATTTATATCCTGTGGCACTTGTTGGTGGTGATGTCACCAAGAACACTGCTTCTCATAATTAATGTAATCAGTGATCCTGTTGACTGTTAACCACTTAAGCCCCCCAAATAATCATATTTGAACTGGGGACCCCCCAAAATAGTCATATTTGAACTGGGGACCCTCCACCCTGACAAGCACTTGGAATGCAGTGAGCTTGTAGATCTGTTATTTTCACAATTGTTGCCTCTTATATCATTTGACAATTTGGGCAACGTTTGACCAGTTTTTATATAATTTGTTTACTTTTAATGTTATAACGGTCTTTTCTTTCCTTTGTTCCCCTGTTCTTTTGAGGTATTAGAAATGTGGTTCTCAACCTTTGGGTCGGGACCCCCAGGGGCGTCCCTAAATTATTTTGGGGGGTCCCCTGATGATTGGCTAATCATTGTTTTCTCAACAGTAAACAAACCAACAAACTTTAAGTGTATAGAGGGTATTTGCACATTTCTAAAGTGACAATTTAAGGACTTTTTAATACCTCTAAAATGACAGACTAAACATTGGGCCAAATGATCAAATATTAGACTCAGAGATTGTGAAAATAGAAGATCTACATGCTCACAAAGCCTCGCAATGCGAGGCGTTGTGAGCATGTAGATCTGCTAGACTTTCACAATAGAACAGTGTTATACAAAATGTACTGTCCCAACTCTTAGTGCTCGTCAGGGTGGGGGGTCCCCAGTTAAAATATGATTATTTTTGGGGTTGCGGCCTGAAAAGTTTGAGAACAACTGCAGTATGTGACAGCAGAGTTAGTACCAGACGCTAAATAAGTAGGCTACTGGCAGCAGTGCGCAAAAGCACTTCATGTTGTTTGATCCGGCACGCAATATTTATTTATAATATCTCTTTTACATTACTCTTAACACAAATGATCCCCTCTTGCTAATCACATGTTATTATAATCACTCCTGTTATGTCAACATGCTAGATTCAGTGAGGCTCACTGAAACTAGCCTTTCTCAGCTCCAGTGCAGACAATGGGGACTGATGACACCACCATTTTGCAGCCGTGTCCTGCCCAAAGGAACAGAGCTGACCTGACTCATCTCGCTCAGGTAAGATTTGCAGATGACTGTTTGAAATGGAGATCAAGATGGTGATTCTGATAAAGGGGGCAGCAGGGGGGTAAATGGCAAAGTACAATTGCGGAGAAGTATGGGGGGCATGGTTTACATTTGTGCTACTGTAAATATATTTGGCCACCAAATCCCTGTCCCCCCCTTTTCCCCCCTCCCACTTAGATGATTGAAAACATTCTGATGGCCAAACCTGGAGGAGAGAGGATCATTACAGAGTGTTAGAATCCCCTGTCAAAACCCAGTGTTGTGAGGCCATCGCACTGATGAACCATACAACTGATGAAGCAATCGTCGAGGAGAAGATGAAACACACCTTCACCCATCGCCAAGCAATGGTTCATGACCCAGTGAAGTCCTCTGAAATATTCACCACCTTTCCAAGATTTCTTGACATTGCGGGAATGGTATGTATTGCCTTAAAGTCGAACTGAAATGAAAAATGACTTTAAACAGATCACAGCCCTGGTCATAAGGTGAACCTATTAAAAATGTATGCCATGTTGTCGTCTGTATTCCATCTTGTCTGCAGATGGAGCAGAATTTCAGTCTGATGTTTGGTGATGACATCGCTGCATCGCTGCCCCTTTTCCAAGTTCCTGGAAAAGGGGCCTACTCGCTACAGGCAGAAAGTCCTTGAACAAAGCCATGGCCTCACCCAGACAGGCGACCTTGAAGATCTGCTTCATAAAGCTGAATCCCAACAGGACAACTGGAAAATGGTATGCTGGAATTAAATGACTAATACTAATGGAAGAGGGAATTGGTTTCGAAACCAAAATGAAGAGATTTTAGTAAAAATGTCTGGTTTTTTTTCTCTCCCTTGTATTTTCAGGATGGGACAGTGAGATGTCCTCCATCTTGCCTTATCCACCTCATGCCACCCTCACCTCAAGGCCGCAACAAGAGACCAGGGAAGCTCTCAGCCCGACAAGCCATTGACCACCTTGTGAAGTTCATCTAGGTAAGGTTATAGTTCAATTAAAGTTTAAGATGGCTCACTGTTCTGTCCCTAATAGTCACCCTTAAAACTATACTTTTGTGAAATCATGCGATAACCATGCTCATCTGTAATCAGCGACTGCCCTGTGATAATTGTCTGCTTTCGCCCCCCACAGATCTATCCCCATCAGCCTGAGATACACCGATATGAATATGTTTATTTATTTTACATTTAGCAGAATAAAGATAAGGCAGAATGTTGTTGGTTGCATTTTGTGGCAAGAAGTGATTCTGGTGGCTATCTCATAAAGTTGGGGATCTAAACTGCAAACATATTAATTGTAATAACATGACTAATGAAGTTCTCTTGTCACAGACTGGGACCAGTGTCGAGGGGCATCTGGACAGCATCACGAGAGTCGTCAACCCTATCTACTGGCTGTGGGGACCCAGAGGTGTACCATACACAAATACTTCATTGTGATTGACAAACGTGCAATCCCGTGTAAGTCACCAGACTCCCTTGCCTCTTTCGACACGCTTTTTAAAAATCATTTCGTCTTCGCTACCTCGTACAACCGGGATCTGGCTAATGTCTACCACTTCTTGCAAAGTGCTGTTTACCAGATAGATGCTGCTACCACCAAGGTCAATCCCAGGGTCAAATAAATGAGAGCTCGGATGCTGCACTGATTATTATTTTTATTTTGTTTTTATTTATTTAATACTTTTGAGATTATATTGTCTCCTACCGGTTGGGTCCCCTACCAGAGACTCCCGGCTCTTGATTCTGCACTGATTTCTGATACTTTTGAGATGGTTTTGAGGGTTCTGATGCTAAACTGAGAAGATTTATTTTGAGGGCTCTGATGCTGCACTGAATTTTAATACTGAAAAGTATATTGTTATCTGAGTGCTCTGATGATGCACTGATTTGATACTGAGATGTTTTGTTTTATTTGTAAAGTCCCTCAGGCCAATGCCAACTCACTAACAACGCACTTGAAGTTAATCCACAGACTTTGTTCAGGAAAGACACTTTGTCTTAAATGCGGTCAGCCTGGTTGTTCTAATTTCTTTGGTACTTTATCTTAATAAAGCACACAAACCTTGTGATTATCCTGTTGAAAGCCCCTCTAAAACTGAAGGTTTAGCTGGAAGTTTTGTTGATGACTTTACATCAAACAGTGCCCCTTCTGGGTCCTTCTTAATAAGAGTCTTGTAGATAGCTGCGCTGCAACAGTCGCTGAACAGTGGCAGGTGTAGGCCGAAACGATCATTAACTCTTTGGTTATTTCAATGGAAGAGATTGTGTCTCAGGGTTTAATGTAACATTGTATCTTTTATTTTCCCCCACTGACTGAGAGAAGGTTCGAACAACATCACTGGCGTGGGGAAAACATGTTGACTGTGCTTATATAGCTAATTTCATCTTCCCTGTCTGCAGACTATGTCTTACGGTATGGCACCGAAGCTGGATGGAAGGCGGTGTCCGTGGAAACACTGGTCGCACAACGCAGAGGCGATTCACAGGAAGGGTAAGAACAGCCTGCTCTTCCTGAGAAGACGGGATCGTTTGGCGTGTGCAACAGGATGCTACAGATGTTCTACCAATCTGGTATGGCAAGTGGAGCAGTTTTCTTTGGAATAACGTGCTGGGGAGGAACAACTGAGCGGGTGACACCTTCAACCTCAACAGACTGGTGAGGAAGGCGGACACCGTTGTTGGGTTCTCCTTGCAGGGGTGGAGGAATTGGCCAGGGTGCAGGAAACTTAATACAATCTTTAAGAACTCCCACCCGAGATCCTCGGATACTGGAGTAAGAGACAGAGGAACAGATAGATTCATCTACCCAGGACGGAGACGTGAGAGACTGGCAGTCCTTCGTGAATGTTGTCCTCACATTATACAATGAAACACAACGGTCGTTTGGTAAGGACAACTGTAACTTATAACTGGAATAGTTATCACTGACTGTTTGTTCCTGTCCGGTTTTGCTGGGAGTACATGTCACTTCTGCTTTTTGCACTGACCAATGGGCACTTTGCACTCTTAAGTGAACTTTTAAGCTGTGCGCATTTAATTAGTTAAGTATTATTGCATGTGTTTTTTTTTGCATGTATTTGACTTAAGTAGCAGTGACTGTTTTGGTCACATTGATTTGATTAGGGTCACTTTCTTGTTTGGCACTGCATTCATGAGTAGTAAGGGGAGGAACTGTGATGTTTGTTTTTATTTTATTTGGAATAAAAGACCACTTTGGTCGTAGTTTGGGTTGTTGTATAACTAAAATGTATTGTTTTCTTGGCCACCTTAGAGTTACATCATGGCAAGGTAAATACACAACCCAAACCTTTTCCAAAGTAGTCTTTTAAAAGACTACTGTTAAAAGCACTTCATCTTCAGCCACCTTACAGAAAATAAAGTTTTATTGAAGGAAATTAAATAAAGTTTTATTGAAGGAAATTATTGTATTGTTTTTATATCAAAATATCTGCATGTATACTGTATCTCATTTACAGCTCCAAGTGAGAAAAAAAGGTTCTGGGTAATTAAATCTCAATTATTGCTCATTCATCATCTCACCTATGTCTCATTTATTGCTCCTATCATCTCAAATAAAGCTACTCAATTATTTCTCATATTTGGCTCAATATGAGAGTAATATAGGATACACTAATGAGTCAATAGAGAGTGCTCCCCTACATCTCGTCTCTCACTCCCTGTAATCTCAGAATAAGATACTCAAATTCTTCTCAAACATGGCTCCAAATGAGAAGCTCCTTAAAGATCCTAAAGCACCTTTAGGATCTACAAGGAGCTTCAAGGAGAGCAATATCTGATCTTCTAATGAAGCACACATGAGAAACAAAAGTGTGGCTCCCTTACGTCTCATGAGCAACTGAAAAGCTTTAAATGAGAAGCAGATTTTTCCTCTGGGAAGGAGTGTGTGTGCAAAGTTTGGCATGTCTTGGGGCAACGGTGGCGGAGATATGAGTTGGGGAAAAGTGTGACATGACGGACAGACAGACTGACTGACTGACAGACAGCCGGTGGAGGTTTTGGTAGTAAATGCGACCTGACGGTCGCAATTACGTCATCATCAATGATGCCATAGGCATTCGAACAGTGACGATAATTTGGATAAATTGTGTCCTGTGCATGCCAATAGAGCAGGCTACACTACCCAGCAGCCGAGCTAGGTGTGGTGAGTCCAGAGGGCCTAGTGTCTCTAAAAGTGACACTACTTGATAATAGATTTGGGGTATTTGATTCTGTACACTTGCCTATCACAGCTTCGACCAATCTTTGGTCCAGTTGGGACTTGGGTGGTTTTCCCTCTGGGCGCTTTCCTGCGAAGTTTGAGTTTCTGAGGACATCTCTCCCAAAGACCAGTTGGCAGAGCTCCTGGGTGAATAGACACTTTGGACCTGTTGAGACGTTCAAACTTCGTCCTTGGCACTTGCACATTTGAGTTTGGGTTTGGGAGGTAGATTTGTACCAGCAGGTCGGATGTAGAGGGAGATATCTGGCCCTGCACATCAGATAGGGAGACAGACAAATAGTTAAGTGCTTAATAACACATGAATTATCACAAATTACAAAGGTCACTTGCCTAAGGCCTGATTTACACTGCCAGACAAATCCAGTCTGAATTCGATCTGTGTCACATCAAGATTGGAATCTGATTTGCTTAAAATAGTCTAAATGCAGACAGGTCACATGAAATCCGATTTTTACAAACCACATCCAGAGGTGGTTTCAAATCTGATTTATAAAGATGTGTTTGTCTGAATGCACTAATCTGAGCTATCGAGCCAAGTCACATATCAAACTGTCCAAAACGTCATTTGCAGCGCGACCCGAGCACCACTGATGTCAGTACAGAGCGCGAGAAATGCATTTTGATTTGCATATGTTTTACACTACAGAAGAAATGGCGAGCAGCATTCAGTGGACAGACAGAAATTCAATGCCTTCTAGCACTTTGGGGGTATGCCTCAGTACATGAGAAATGTACAGGAACAATTAAGCATGGCAGAAAATGTAACACCAGCACCTAGCACAGTCTTGCAACCGAGAAAGGGCGTCATAGGCATACCTGGAAACTGAGCTACACTTCCTAACCGCCTGTCCACTGTAACAAGACATCAGAGACACATACTTCCCACAGATCAGAACCACCCAAGGAGAGTTTGAAAACATGACCTATGATACTAAAAAAAAACTCCCATACCTGCTGGGTGAAATAAAACAATGCACAAACACAGCAACAAGACGTGTGAGCTGCTGTGATAGGAGGATATCAAATGGAACATAACCACCTTAAAGACTACTAATCATTGTGTATATCCATGTACTGTCAGCATTATGAAACCTTGATACATAAAACTGTGGTGTGGTGTGAGTGTGTGTGTGTGAGAGAGAGAGAGAGAGAGAGAGAGAGAGAGAGAGAGAGAGAGAGAGAGAGAGAGAGAGAGAGAGAGAGAGATTAATTTTATCAGATATCCATGGTTCTAGTGACTGATATTGGCCTTCTAAAGCGTGATTCTTTTTAGGGAAAAAATTAAATACAATAATTAATTAAAATAAAATGAATATGAAATATCTAAATACTGAATCAAGCAACTTTAAAACTGCATGGGGTGCTCACAAAAAAGTGAAAACCTTAAAATAACTCCCATGTTTGAAAGTGAAATATCCCTTTATCTCTTGTAAACAATTATTTTAGAACATTGTATTCATGGGCACATTACATGAGGAACTTAAATATTCTGAACACAAAAAGTGCAACCTGTTTGACTCGACACAATTTAAAATGTGCACTTGCACTCTCAACTTGAACTCAACTTGTGTGTTATACGAGACTGTGGAGATTACATTTTGCCTATTGGGGCTGTTGCCCCATTGTACTGTTGGTTCTCAAGTGCTACCATGTTCCTACCTCGATCACAAGCTTCTGTGAACCACTTCGACAGAGCCTTCCCTCCTCCTTCTGGTGGCTGTCCTGTATGGGCGTCTGGTGATTTTCCGATGGCCTTATAATCCGAGAGAGAGAGACAGAGAGAGAGATACATTTTCAAGCTCTCACTGAAACTATAACATGCTGCTGTTCAACTATTATGTATAGAACTGACCACAAGAAAGGTCGGTAAAGTTATTATTGCTGCATATTGAGGATTCTTTGCTGAAAATGATGTGATCCCTGATGATGTTTTCAGTGGCATGCTTCTACTTGTGTACATCACACATCAAACTTTTTTGCCAAACAGCATTTAAAGTTAGAACGACAAAAGGAAAGTTCATGGACATTTTTGAGAGAGAAAATAAAAGTCAACTTTACCATATAGAACATAAAAAATGCAGGCTCGGATTCTCGGAAGGACCTCTTACCATGTCCCAAGATTGGATACCGTGAGGAACACCATCCTCCTGGTACAGGTCTAGTGAACTGCCAACTGCAACCATGCCAACCTGAGTATGATAAAAGTCAAAGGAAGAAAATGCTGAATTTGGGGTTCCAGTGGGGCGGAGGTTTGCAGTTAGGATGCTTGATCTCGGTATTCCACTGGGACTGGGGGTCCTACTGGAACTCGGGTTCCTACACATAATTCTACATTTCAAAATGTAAAATTTTCTGTATATTTTTAAAGGGGAAAAAAATCGAATTCCATACTTTACATACATGTGGCTCACTCTCTGGGACACAGTAGTCAATCCATGGCTGTTCATTCCACAGTGAGGTGTAGGTCACTTGACAAAACATATAAACAAGTAACTTTAAGCAGTAGCTGTGGGCTAGACCACTAGACAATGCATGTCAAACAGCTCATACAATATATGAGAAATATGCAGCCTGAAAAGGTTGAGAACCACTGCTCTAAATATTCTGACAACATAGACATATTGTACATTACTGTTATGCCTAGCCAATATTACACTGCAGCTTTAGCAGAGTCAGATTTTAAACATTTAAGACTTTTAATAATACCATTCAGAATTATGTTCAAGTTGAGACCAATTTATCAATAAACACCACCAATTACTAAGACCGAATTATATAAAGTCTACACAAAAAACAAGTGTACAACTAAATAAATGCAACTATGGGTGCATGTATTTTATAAGGTGTATGCAAGGCATTGTCCCACACAAACATATCCAATAACAAGGGCAGCAACACATTCTTGAGGCTTTCAAAGTAAAACATGTTCATCTTTATGCAGTAAAATATTGACACTACATATCCATGACAACTGACAACTGCCTTTAGGAACCGTTGTGAGACTTATTTTCACTGAAGAACTGTACATTAACATTCACACTTTATTATTCACTGCTGATGCTTGATAGTTAAAACCAGCCAACACAATGTACAGCAAAATCATTTTAGTATTAAACATACCAGATTAGCGTTGAAACACACACATACTGTATATAATTCATTCAATTACTGGTGGTCCCCGGACCACTGGTTTAAAACCAATGAACTAAAACGACTAACACTGGCAAAAGTTATCAGTTTGCTAGCATTAGCACTGACTTCACCTCGTTTTAAAACATAAACAACAGACAGCAATCAACACTCGATGTGGTCCCCCAGCACGTGTAGATAGATAACCATAGGTATAATATCTAGACTGGTTGAAACAAGCACATTTAGTCCGGTAAAGAATGAAGGGAAGGGAGGAACAAACTATGTAGTTTGTTCCTGTACTTACACTCACTGTTGCTACCCCTCCGTCTCCTGGGAGTGTATTCAATCCAGGAAATAGATCGGGATTCGGGGAATACAGCCGTTATTGGTTTTATTCCAGTTCGTTTAATCCATGGAGGTAATAAAGGTTTAAATACTTTACTGGGAGACGAGCGTTGCTAAAGTGTACATACGTTAGCGCGCCTGGTAGGCTACGCTAAATTCAAACAAAGGAAGACGTCACTTCCGGACGTCACAGTCACAACGCAGCACAACCAATCAAATGTCCCCTTTCTGTCACATGGGCAATCTTGCATCCTGGGACTTGTAGTTCACTATGGCATTTATCAACCAAAACATTGTCTGTATTACTTTAGTTTAGAGACAGGGACATTATTAACATTCTGTCACAGACATCTGTATTCTTTCATTACGTTGATACATTTAACACTTTGAGATTTGTTTCAAATGTTAAGTGCTATATTTATAAAATGTATTCTTATTCTTATTCTTAAATAAATATAAATAATAACATAATGAATACAAACAAATAAGATAAGCCTGTGGAATTGTAGGAGTTGATGAGGCATTACATTTTAGTCTGACTCTATTCCACAGATATTGTGAAAATAGCAGATCTCCCAGCTCACAATGCCTCACATTGTAAGATTGTAGATCAGCTATTTCGAAATGTTTGCCTCTTCCTTATTACTTTACAATTTGATAAATGTTTGAGCAGTTGTCCATTATAGTCAGTGGAAGTTGGTGTTCTGTTCCACATACAGTCATAGATGCTCTGCATGACAGAGACTGGTCAGATTTAAAGTCCTCCGAGATTATTGCTGTCCCAGAGGACTTTACAGGTAAATCTGACGCCCACACTCCAGGTAACTTCAGCTATAATAGTAGTTGGTAGTTGCGAATAGGTCGCTGTTATTGTGACCTCACCATGAAAACCGGTGCATCTTGTCAGAGGCCGGGTTTTATTTTTCTTCCTAAAATAAAAGTCTGGGTTTCCGAGGCTAGAGGCCGGGTAACGCCTCATCAGAGGCCGGTTAACATTACTTTGTTGTGACATCACATTGTTGACCCATATTTGGCAATGCCCATATATGAACACTCCCAGATGATGCCCTGTTAGGGGAACCACTTAACAGAATCCCTTTTATGTCCATATATGGAGATGATAGATCCCTGAAAAATAAATTTGGTTTGCAGAACAACAGATGGGAGATGGGAGACAGGTTGTCGTATGCAAGTAGATAGGAATCTCACCCTCCTCAAATTAGTATGGGATTACACTCTCCCTCTTCCTCGTATTCGCCATAGCTGATTTGTGAATTATTCATAATGGTCTGTCTGTCTGAATATATTTATGCATGTATTTATGTGTGTGTGTGTGTGTGTGTGTGTGTGTGTGTGTGTGTGTGTGTGTGTGTGTGTGTGTGTGTGTGTGTGTGTGTGTGTGTGTGTGTGTGTGTGTGTGTGTGTGCACGTCGCATGTGCATATCTATCTATCTATCTTTGTGAAAATATAGATGTAATTAGTATATTACAGGGGTAGGCAACCTTAGGATGATCACTGGCACACTGGTATATGTGTGAGAAAAGAGTTTTCTTTGAATTTAAATATTTAAAATAAATTATCTACAAATATCTACATTCATTCAAACTCCTAACTGTGACTGGGGACAGTGAGTGGAGAGGGAGTCTAAAGATCATTACATACTGATGTGCAAATATCTCCAAAGAAAAATAAAGGTTATATATTATGGACAATCAAAGTTGGAAATATTACATTTTTATGTGGTGTCATAATTAAAAGTAGTGTTCATATAGCACACTGCACAATCAAGGAAATTACAACATAGCACTTCATGTCAAAAGTGTTGCTGACCCCTGGTATATTAGAATGAACCTAAGTGCATGACTTATGAATATACTGTTAATTAATATTTTGTATATCTGACAACAAATGTATGTGAAGGAGAACTTACTAGGAATATATTGATAAAGTACTTAAAATATAATAATTAAAAATATATTTTTATTTATTATATTTTAAGTATAACTTACAATGAATGCATGTTGAGGAGAACTTGCAATGAATATATTGTTAAAATACTTAAAATATAATGATTGAAAATATATTTTTTATTATTCTAACTTAAGTATGTCTTATAATAAATGCTTGTTGAGGACAACTTGCTATGAATATATTGTTAGAATACTTAAAATATATTGATTGAAAATATATTTTTGATTATTCTAACTTAAGTATGTCTTCTAATAAATGCATGTTGAGGACAACTTGCTATGAATATATTGTTAGAATACTTAAAATATATTGATTGAAAATATATTTTTGATTATTCTAACTTAAGTATGTCTTCTAATAAATGCATGTTGAGGACAACTTGCTATGAATATATTGTTAGAATACTTAAAATATATTGATTGAAAATATATTTTTGATTATTCTAACTTAAGTATGTCTTGTAATAAATGCTTGTTGAGGACAACTTGCTATGAATATATTGTTAGAATATTTAAAATATATTGATTAAAATATATTTTTGATTATTCTAACTTAAGTATGTCTTGTAATAAATGCTTGTTGAGGACAACTTGCTATGAATATATTGTTAGAATACTTAAAATATATTGATTAAAAATATATTTTTGATTATTCTAACTTAAGTATGTCTTGTAATAAATGCTTGTTGAGGACAACTTGCTATGAATATATTGTTAGAATACTTAAAATATATTGATTAAAAATATATTTTTGATTATTCTAACTTAAGTATGTCTTATAATAAATGCTTGTTGAGGACAACTTGCTATGATTATATTGTTAAACTACTTAAAATATAATAATTGAAAGTATATTTTTTATTATTATAACTTAAGTATGTCTTATAATAAATGCATGTTAAGGACAACTTGCTATCAATATATTTTTAAATTACTTCAAATATAATAAATAAAAATATACTTTTAATTATATCTATTTAAGTTATAATACAAGAAACCATGATATGAATAGACTTTTAAAAAATACATTTTCAGACTATTAGGAATATATTTTATATTTAGTGCACTTACAACAAATGTACTAAATTACAAATTAAGTTATGTTAATTTACAGTATATTTTTCAAAAAATATAATTACAGTGCATTGTCATCATATTTATTGCTAATGTACTAGATATGAATTGGGGAAAAATTTACTATAAATATGCTTGGACCCAAGTACAAGTATACTCCTAACATACTTTCTGTGAAAAAAGTATACTTAAGTACAGAAAAAATATATTATTTTTTCGCCTGGGTGTGTGTGTGTGTGCGTGTGCGTGTGCGTGCGTGTGCGTGCGTGTGCGTGTTTGTGCATGCATGCGTGTGTGTTTGTGTCTGTCCAGAGAGCCATGTGTGCCAGTGTGTGCTCTCCCGCACCCTTGCAGTTTGGTGATTAGTGAGAGAGTGATGGGCTTGGGTCCACGTCAGCCCAGTAAACAGAATGAGCTGATCAGCTAAATGAGGTATTCTCTATCTGGGGATCCCATCATCTGCTCCTCCAACACACAGCCTGATTGCCATGCACTCCAAGATCGAAGAGACTGTGATGAAGCATGCTTGCCTGAGCGTGTATGTGTGTGTGTGTGTGTGTGTGTGTGTGTGTGTGTGTGTGTGTGTGTGTGTGTGTGTGTGTGTGTGTGTGTGTGTGTGTGTGTGTGTGTTGACTTTGGTGAAGGCTCATTTAGACAGACCATGTGTTGTGTGTGTGTGAGTGAGCACATGCATCCCATTCTTTTCCAATGGAGAATTGCATGCAGCCCGTCTAGCGCGACACAGCAAAAAACGCACAATTTTATGCTGAGCGCACGCATCAGAAAGACAGAAATTTGAATGAAGTTCGTCTCGACCAACATTATTCAAATCTTGCGCTTTTGAAGCCAATGAAAACAGCACTGCTCTGCGTGTGCCGTTGTTTTGGGTTGAGATTGGCACATCTCACTCATGTCACTTTGTCGCTGACCTCACTCAGCAACAAAATAAAAAATAAAAATAAAAATAAAAACAATTCACAGGAGGCAAGCAGTGATCACCCCATGATGTGCACTGCAATGTAGTTTCAAATGCACTACATTGCAGGTGCTTTTTTGAGAGTAAAAAAAAAGGAAAAAGAAAGAAGAAGACATGTGTGACATGCATGATCTGGGCAGATTGCCCCAGGAAACGTGCCAATCTCAACCCAAAACAACGGTAGGTTTGTCTATGTGAAATGACAGGATCAGAGTGACTGTCAATCAACAACAGCCTCGCAGACTGGAGGCGCACAGAATTGCGTTCCTATGCACTTTGGCGGCGTGCGTTTTTTCTCAGTGTGAATGCCGGTTGAGACCTAGGCTGCGTCCGAAATCCACCCTATTCTCTAATGTAGTGTACTAAAAGGGGGCTCCGCCATTTTGAACTAGTGTCCGAATGTATAGTGAGCATTTTTGTACCCTAATATAGTGTACTGAAGTATCCCACAATGCATTTGGATTTGTAGTGAGCATTCGATGGTCACTATTCAAGCGCTATTCAAGCCCTGCCGCCCCACAATGCACTGCGCTGCGGCCGCTGTCTCGCGCTTTGAGCACGCACATGCGGTGTGCACGCGCACACGCACACTGCAGGCTCGTCTCTGCGTCTCTGGGCAGGAGGAGTAGCCACCTGTTACTGAGCCAACGCAACAGAGACGTCCGTAGCAGAACCACCGGCTAAAGAAAACAACTCGTACAAATGTCCACCAGAGAACAAAATTAGTTTTTCATCATTTAATGATGAAAACAGCTCTAAAGTTGTTTATGAAGAGAATATACGAGAATAGACGCTGGAGGCTTTTGTTTTTCGATCTTTTCTTCCCAACCTTCCACAGCTGATAATAATCATGATAAAATAATGTTATTTAAATTAGCAAGAATAACCTATTTTATCACAAACATGGGTGTATGTCTGCATGTGAGACAAATGAATGTGGCATAAACATTATTCATTCATTGATTCACCAATGAATGAATACAATTTAAAAAAAAATATATAGGCCTATATATTTTTTAACATTATTTTATTGAATTGTGATGAATAAAAACATAATTATATTTGGCCTATTTCTCATAATAACACCGCAACATGTTGGTATGTTATTTACAATCCACAAACATTGGGGAGTTGATGTACAAGCTCACAACACGTCGCTTCGCCCCCTGTTGAGAGCTTGTAGATCGGCTATTATTTATTGCTCCAAAGAGTGTTTTAACTGTGCGACAGCGATGACGCAACCAGATGGCGACGGAGTAGTGTCCGAAATGTGCTGATTTGTTCACTACTGTAGTACACTACATCTGGATCCCTCATTTAGGGTTAGGGAGTAGGGAACGTGTTCCGCATTTCGGACACAGCCCTAGTATGTGTGTTTGTGCCCTTTGCAATTTGTGAAATCCAGATTTTTAACCTCAGTGCTAAATCTCTCAGAAATGGCATCTATCATGTTGAACATGAGTGTTGTGTTGAATTTGGAGGGTACAGGTGCAGTCACTATCAGGCACGTGCAAACATAGACATCAAAGGGGGCTTGAGCCCCTGCCCTTTTGCCATCTGTAAAACGTGCCTTCTCCAGTCCATGAATGCAGTTTTTACTATGGTGAAAAAAAAACGGTATGGTGTAGCGCGACGCGTTGTGAGCTTGGATGTCTGCTATTTTCACCTTTTAGATATTTCGGCCCCTGCCTCTCTAACATTCTCTGCATTTCCCTGGTCACTATGTAGTGTGTCCTCAAGAACACTCTAAAAGTCTCTTTCTACCACTTTTTCGAGTCACGTGTTCAAATACTGGATTCTGATTGGCTAAATTCCGGAGGTTATGAGAGGACCACTGCCGCAAAGTTGTGTGTCCGAGATCAATGCGCCTCAGTGTACATCCGGGGACTTTCCCCCAACCAACAAATGAAGGTCGCAGCGGTCCTATGTTTACTAACGTGCGTACTATCGTCGCCGATTTATTTGGATCCAATGCAATCCGCCAACTTTAAAGCCCCTTTTCTCTGAACCTATGCCTTTCTGGAAGCGAACAGCCTCTATTTACGGCCGGAACGGTCCTTCTAACTGACGTTAGCTTAGCTGTATGCTAGACATCTTTCTCTGCATGGAGTTGGCGTCATCTGGTGGTGAGTAGAAGATGTTGTTTGTGGAACTATTTGCTGTCGTCGCGGAAGTTTTATAGGCAATAATGATTGTAACTTAAGATCCTTGCAAGTTACAACTATGTGTTTTCTTTCATGTATACGGGAAAAAGTGGTAGAAAAGCTATTTACCACTCGGGGTCGGACATTATGCTCTCATAATGTCCTGAGTGCGGGTGTTATCGGACTCGGCTGCGCCTCGTCCGATAACACCCGCACTCAGGACATTATGAGAGCATAATGTCCTCTCACTCGGGGTAAATTGCTTACATTGAGACCAATCACACCAGTTTCAGAGAGTCCTGAAGTTTGTTTCATTTGTGTGGAGCATACAAACTGAAAGCAGTCTGTAAACGGTCTTTTAACTTTTTACAGTGACTCCTGTACATTTTGATGCCTCTAACTTTGTACCTTTATTCAGATTTGTATTATTATGTTTTGGTAACAGAGTACTTCTACATGATGTGGTATTACTTATTATTACATAAAACTACTTCTTCCATGACTACACGCGTGAATGCAAACGGAATGTGAGAATTCAATTATGCCTACATGTACGCACTTGAATCCCTCTCCGATCATTCTGTTCAATCATCAGTCTTTCCCTTCTTGTAAATCCAATTCCACTCTGTTGCTGACAATTCCCCCGCTAGACCACAGTGCTGTCCCATTCCAATAGCCCCAGCCCAAATTGGCAATTCACTCCTGTGTATTGATCCAGTCACTTTAAACCTGGATGCCCAACATTGAGAGCTGCCAGCTAAGCAAGTGTGTGTGTGTGTGTGTGTGTGTGTGTGTGTGTGTGTGTGTGTGTGTGTGTGTGTGTGTGTGTGTGTGTGTGTGTGTGTGTGTGTGTGTGTGTGAGAGAGAGAGAGTGTGAGTGTGAGTGTGAGTGTGAGTGTGAGTGTGAGTGTGGGGGTGTGTGTGTTAGAGCGTGTGTCGTTTTGTTGTTGTTTATTATGTCAGTACAGGCCAAAGGAGTTGAAGTTGTGTTAGGAAGAGAGAGAAGTAATAATGTGAATGAGAGAGAGAGAGAGAGAGAGAGAGAGAGAGAGAGAGAGAGAGAGAGAGAGAGAGAGAGAGAGAGGGGGGGGGGGGGCAGCATCAATATGCTTTCAGACTGGATGGCTGTACTGGACGTTATTATTTTTTGCAATAAATGCAATATCTATTCATTAGGAACATTAATCTAGATATATTGAGCATGCAAACCTATACAGCCCAAACTCGGTGAACTCTGCCAGCAGCTGAATTACCATGCAAAGTGAAAAGAAATCCTTGGTCCTGGAGTTTCTTGGAGACACCGTTTTATATACAGTACATGTCAAGTGTCAAACTTCTTTCTTTGAGTCTGTTGCTCACACTGTCACAAACCTCACTGGAGTTGCTGTGGCAAAGTTCATTCATTCATCCATTCAAAATACATATTTATATAAATTATGCATCTGCCGGGAACAGGCGGATGGACATTATGTTGTCCAGCCGTCCATCTGTCCGTCTGTCTGTCCCCGTCCGATTCTCCTGAACGGGTTATCTCAAGAACACCTTGAAAGAATTTAATTAAATCGGGCCCAAATGTCCACTAGGACTCAAGGAAGAACTGATTACAAGTTCGGAATCAAAAGTCCAAGGTCATTGTGACATCACAAAAGATTGGCGGAGTCATACAACAAAGATGCAGCATTTCTAATTTATTCTTTCATAATAGACCACCACTTAGGCATTCTGAACAGTGCATTGTGATGAATTGCACTATTCTCAGATAATATTTTGATCAGCTGCATGAAAGAACAGAGACATTCTCTCCCAATAGAGTTTCAAAGCTTCAACGAATTGGAGACTATTTTAACAAATTGAGGTCCACATTAATTTGTCTGGGCTAGGAGAAAACACACCAAGCTTGCATAAACAAACCATTACGTATTGACACAGTACCCCCATACCCAATTAACCCTAGTGTCCCCTTATGAGACTGCAGTATGAAGAATGCCCGTCCATTTTCACAGTAGAGCTGTTGCATACGGCTTATTTATGTGAAAACGTGCCATTGTTTGTGGGTCACTCAGGGTGTGCCTTAAATTAAAGTAAGTAAGTAAAGTAAACCATGTCCAACTCGAACATTATGCATGATGTTTTGTGGATTCATTCCTGCAATATAACCCTTGTACAGAAAGAGC
The DNA here is from genome assembly GCF_963921795.1 of Nannobrachium achirus. Taxonomy (NCBI): domain Eukaryota; kingdom Metazoa; phylum Chordata; class Actinopteri; order Myctophiformes; family Myctophidae; genus Nannobrachium; species Nannobrachium achirus. Next base: position 24,806,004 of record NC_137817.1, read on the forward strand.
TTGTTGAATTACTGAGCAGCAGACATATCTTTTTTCAGCCCGAAAAAATAAAACAAAAGAGTGGAACAGAGGCAGAAATGTGGACAAAGAAAAAGGTAACACAGCTTCCATTATATTAAATGTTTTGGATATTTCAAAAGTGTAATTTACCTTGTAATCAGTGCCCATGTAAAGAGGATTGTAGCCGAGTTTAATAAACTGTTGATCCAGAATGACAGTGTTTGTGCTTTGTTATGCTTTGGTTGTCGTTCAAGTCCATATGACAGAAATTCACCGAGCAAATAAAATGTGTGTGTTTAAAAAAAAATCTGTAACCAATCAAAATCCAATGGTTCTATAAGCCACAAATTGCAGGTGGCCTGTATAGTGTTAAGAGGGGCTCCGTATGTTACAATAATTGTGCATGCGTGTGTGCGTGCATGTGTGTGGTTATTTAAATTCAATGCAGCTACTGTGTGGTGGAAGAGGGGCAAAGTATGAAAAGTTTGAAATGTATTTTTTTCTTTCTTCCCCTCGCTGTCTTTCATACTGTTCGTGCTGACTTTGAACATGTACTGTACTATATCAACGAAGTTGGATAACTTGTCACCCAGTGGTGACCTTGTAAACTGTGGAAGACACCATAGTTCCACCGACAGACCAAAGCAGGCGAGAGCTTCTCAGTTTCCTTTCATGTGTCGAGAACTCAAATTTACTGCTACTGCTGGGTAGTTCACAGTCTACTGAATTTCAATATTGCATTATTCCATCGCTGTGCTGAGCTGTGGCAGAAGGTTTACTGTGTGTGTGTGTGTGTGTGTGTGGGTGTGGGTGTGTGTGTGTGTGTGTGTGTGTGTGTGTGTGTGTGCGTGTGCGTGTGCGCGCGCGCACGCGCACGCACTTGCATGCACAATGCACATGTTCACAGAATATTTCATCCTAAAATGTGCTAATTTAAGCACAAATATACTTTGACAGCTAATTATAAAATAAATAAATAAATAATATTAAATGTGCTGACAATGGACAGAGGTATAAAAAAGAATGTCCATTATAGGATAAACATTAAACACTAGTCACCAACAAATAGGCCTAATGATTAGCTAATTTCCCTTACCTCTGACTGCTGTTTAAAAACTGGAACATATTCATGTGTTTCAAAAAAGCCTCAAGTCTATAATTTCCTTACTTTCTAAATCACAAACGGTCTGTGTGACTTTAATTCAACTTAATTTAGATATTGATTGAGTCAAGGGGAATTTACCTACCTTGGCAGAGATGCAAACATCACCATGAGTTAGGTTTGTTACCAGAGTATGGGCCAGGCTTGTTAGAGCATAGTACTTACTGGTACTTCCTGGACAGTGGCCATCAGCCACCGGTCTAGTAGGCCTACTGTAATTGTACAGGGATGCTGACAGAACCCCAGGACAAAAATCCACTCGTCCAATAGACAATTTGCCCTCCTGGCCCCCAAACTGTGGAATAAACTCCCTGTCGCACTAGAACTACAGACTCACTCCTTAGCTTCCGCCGTGGACTGAAGACTCACCTCTTCAGACTCCACCTAAACCCATAGCACTACTGTAACACTCCCCTTCCCTCAATGACCATACATGAAGCTAGATAGCATTTTTAGGTTTTAGAAACTTTTTTTAATGATTAGGTGAGTGGTCTACCTACAGTATGTCATTGTTTTTCTAGATTGATATTCCTATGCATTGTCATATTGTTGTTAATGTACTGGCATATTATCTTGCTTATTATATTGATGTATTACCTGCTTATTGTAAGTCGCGTTGGAATAAAAGAGTCTGCTAAATGCCTAAACTGTAAATTGTAATATTGTTATTTTACAATTATTGCGACCGTAGGCTGCAGTTTACTTTAAATACTTTTATAAATCAAGGACATTTCTGTTTATTTTTTTTATCGAAAAAGTATCGAACCGTGACACCAAAATATCGAACTGAACCGAATCGTGAATTTTGTGTATCGTTGCACCCCTAATATATATATATACAGTATATATATATATATATATATATATATATATATATATATATATATATATAGGTTGGGTTTACCAGCCACCCGACGCTCCTGCTCACGGCACACTATCCACAATGGAGGTGCGCCGTCTCAGGCGCCAATGAGCCCCGTGAGTCACCGCCGAGCGATCGGCAAGATGCCGTGACGAGCGGTGCGATCAGTGCATGATCCGACTCAGCGCCGTTACCGAGTTATGTGCCGCCGTTATGGACAGAATATAGTAAATAATGACCAGGGGACTGCTTCTGCGTCCGAATGCGGCTCAAAGGGACTGTACTGCGTTAGTATCCACCTTGCGTTAGTATCCACATTTTCAAAGATAAGATAAGATAAAAACACAAAAAAGGGGGTTTGGTCAGCCGCTCGCTAGTCAATAGAGTAGCATGGTTACGATCACCAAGGCCCGGATTCGCTTCCCACTGACGGTAGATACATATTCGAGTCAACATGTAGGGTTGTGCAGGTTACTTTTAAAAAGTAATCCAGGTTACTTTTAAAAAGTAATCCTCTACAATTACAAGTTACTTGTTAAAAAAATGTAGTCAGTACGTAATCCAATTACCACAATTTAAAAAGTGACTACTAGTTTTTTTCAGTTACTTTTGGATTAATCTTTAGCAAATTTAAATTTAAATTGAATAAAACAAGTTTTACCATTGATAACTAGACAAGAATATTGAGCCTATGAAATTAAGAAAAGGAAAACAGAATTTTACTTAAGCGCATACGCAGATTCGACTTGGGGAGAATGTAATCCAGCATGTAACCCGCTTCAGATCTGTTACTGTAATCCATTTTACACATTTTAAAATGTAACCTGAGACTTTACAAGTTACCAGTTTTTTGTAATCTGATTACGTAATCCCGTTACATGTAATCTGTTACTGCCCAACCCTGTCAACATGTGTCGGCGCATGCGCACCAACACTCTCCCTCCGCTTCTACAGATAGACGCCGAAAGCCTCCCAGTGCATTTCAGGGATGACGCCGAAAGCGAGTCCAAAGTGTGTCAGGGGTGAGAAGCAGGGGGGGTGAGGACGGGTTGGACTTTCACATAACAAGTAACCGAGTAAGCATGTCTGGGGTCATACGGTTGGTTCTACTACAGACTCTAACTTTTGCACATGGATAGCTCCTATTTTTTCCTACCGGTATGTTCTTAGCTGTTTCCTCTGCCGTACAGTTGTATGAAACATATTTTTTGTAGAACCGCCGATCCAACCAATGCCCATATCTCCATATACACAGATCTCCATATTTGGGTATCAGGGATCTCCATACAGTATGGGTAACTGGTCCGATATATATTAATAAAATAAAAAATAACACAAAAGTCTGTATATGGGCATTCCCAGATGATGCCCTG
>NC_137817.1:24814400-24819400 GCF_963921795.1 Nannobrachium achirus
TGTGTGTGTGTGTGTGTGTGTGTGTGTGTGTGTGTGTGTGTGTGTGTGTGTGTGTGTGTGTGTGTGTGATTTAGGTGAATGAGTTGTTGTTGCTCCATAGCTCTGCCTGCCAACAGAGAGGCTGACTCTCTGACTCCACTTCATCAGTATGCAGCTGCTCTCTGCATCACTGTCCTTGTGTTATAAATACACACGCACACGCACGAACGCACACGCACACGCACGCACACGCACACGCACACGCACACGCACACACACACACACACACACACACACACACACACACACACAGACACACACACACACACACACACACACACAGTATGCATGCATACTTCATCGAAATTCTGCTCCTGACTCCGTTGCTGCCCTTGTGGTATAAATATACCATGTAAAAAAAAGGATGGATAAAATCCAGATTTTGGACAGGGTCCAGTTTGACACACATACACACACACACACACACGCGTGCATGTACGCATGCACACACACACACACACACGCACGCACGCACGCACGCACGCACGCACGCACGCACGCACGCACGCACGCACGCACGCACACACGCACACACACACAGTACATTTTCTAGCCTGTCCAACTTGAGTTGTACGGGAGCAGAGTTTGGGCTTTTTAGAGGACCTAACTAGGAACCTAACTAGGAACTAGGAATGAATGGATGGATGAATGAATGAATGAATGGATGAATTAATGAATATTTAAAGGACTATGATGGCGGTCAAGCATGTTGCTCACCGATGTGACTCATGGTAGGCTATTACTTCTAGCCATCTTCTAAACACTGCATAGCCGTCGGATTCCATTCCTTTCGGCGGGACTTGAAAATCAACTTGCACTGGCTGCGGATGGATTTGAAAAGCCTATATAGCCAAGCATAGTCCCTGGAGAACCCTGATTGATTTACACACTAAAATTCTAATGTCCATGACTTATTAACTGCAGAATGATATTTAGCCAAAATGTACTCATTTATTCAGAGAAGACTGCCCGAGGTCATGAATGTCAAATCAGATGCTACTGATTACTCCACCGTCTCGACTTTGAAGCTTAAGCTCACCAAGGCCGCGGAACGGCCAAGCGATCGATATCAGGTGCGCCCCCTCCATCACGGTTTCTAAATGAAGACACATAGTCGAAAACACTTTACACGGTACATGTGTCCTATGCATATTGTATGTCGCCTGCATGTGCAGGGGTGTCGCACCAAATTCTGGGCCCTGGGTGCAAGGATTCACTGCGTTATTTTGTGCTTTAACTATTGAAAAATGGCAGATATACAAGCTCACAGCGTGGCACCGAGTGCCGCGCTGCGCGCTTGTAGATCTGCTATTTTTGAAAAATCGTGAAAATTTGTGCAAATCTTTGAAGGTTTTTTGAAAAACCTATGTTTCTATGTCAGTGGTGCTCAAACCTTTTCATGTGAAGGACCCCCAAAATGATATGTAGAGTATTTGGCCACGGACCCCCATCTCAAAATATTTAGTTCCAGGGACCCCCAGAAGCAAAATTTGAGTTAAAGATCTTTGCTTGAAAAATACATATGTATATTCAAAGATTTGCACACATTTTCACGACTTTAAAAAAATAGCAGATCTACAAGCTCGCAAGTGCTGTGAGCTTGTAGATCTGCTACTTTTCAATAGCTAAAGTATAAAATAATTAAGGCCCCTCCACCTTGGGCCCTAGTAACCCAGTCCCACTCCCCCCCCCCCCCCCCCTCTTGTGACGCCCCTGAGTCTGTGTGCCTTCTATTCTCTCTGTCAATGTTTTATCCCGTGTGTACTTGTGTTCTGTTGTTTTAAATGTGCTTTATAATTCAAAAACCAAAACCATTATGTGTCAAAGACCCTCATAAAAATATAGAAAAACCACCCATAGCATGAAATGGAATACAGTTCTCTGCCCTGCAGAGATGTGCAGTAGTTTACAGTAGACCTTGGAACTGCTTAAGCATGCATGGTTAAGAATTATTCATCCAGGTAACGTTCCAGTGGGCAGGGATGGCAGAAACCTTGTACCTCCTTATATATTTTTTCTTGAAGTAATGCCTTATTTTATATTTCGTAGTATGGCAGTATCACACAAAAGTACCCCAAATAGCCCATCTAAAAGCTCACAGCACGCCACGATTCGACATCAGACTTCAGACCATTATCACCGCGAGGGCTATTATTATTTTTCGCACTGGCAGATTCGTCTGGTTTTCCAGGCCGGATATTTTCAGCTTACTCAAAATATGGATGCCAGGTTGAAAGTGCTTAAGCTTGTCTAACCAGTAAGTATATTACCAAGAGCTTGTGACTAAATAATAACTACATCGGATCAATTTGGAGCAACGGTTCTTCCTTCCATTTGCTGAAAAGTAACAGCTTTGGACAACAATAATTCCATTCCACATGTTTCTCTTGTGCCTTCGACCCATTTGATCCAATATGTTAATGTTGTGTCCAGTTTCAGTTTGTTGGGCTGTGATCCACTTAACTGTGTGTCCGTCACGTCACGTCACGTCACGTCACGTCATACTTTTTCCCTACTCATATCTCCGCCACCGTTGTCCCTATCCATGCCAAACTTTGCACACACACTCCTTGACTGCCAAACCACAACCTCAATTCTCACATGGCCCCCTTCTAGCGCCACCATGAGGCCGATTCTTGCAAAACACATTTTTGGACACTGCTCCTACAAATCTTTCCCTAAAATCAAGCAAATCGGTACACAGTACACAGTACACTCATGTCATCAACATGGATCTGTCGCATATAGCGCCACCATCAGGCCGATTTTTTCAAACACATTTTTGGACAATGCTCCTACAGATTTTGCCCTGAAATCACACAGTACACAGTATGTCTAAAGTCATGTCATCAACATGGATCTGTCCCATTTCCCATATTCCCTCCTGATTGGCTACCATTGCCTTCTAAAGTGTGTTTATGCCGATTTAGGGAGTCTTACTGGTTACTATGTTTACTGACTGATATACGTTTGGATTGTCTGTGTGAACACCCAGGACTAGACAACTTAGGGTAGGTCATATTTATGTATAAAACTCTTATATCCTAATCATTATTTTATTATCACCTATACGGCATCCAACGTTCTGAACCAAAGTGAACACTCTCAAACCTGTACAGTACATGCACTTGAGAGACGGAATGAGTCTCGTCTTTGAATATTTCCATTGCAAAATGCAGATTTAAGGAAGCCTCCAAGGTAATCAACACTTTCCGCTGCTAGTCCATTTCCTGCATGGACCATTAGTCCATTTGCAACATTATATACTTTCCACCAGAAGCCTTTTAAATATGGCATATGGGATTTTATACTGCTGGGGCTGCTCAGCCTTTATCTCCTATAAAATCCTCAATGTTAATTTAACTATTTAATTTTTTACACTCGGTTAAAATAGCATTGAGAATGTATGTGTACGCAGTATGCAATCATAGTACGTGTCAAAGGGTTATGTATAGGTCATGTATAGGAGATGGGGATTATAAGAGATGGGGAAATATATACAGAGCATTGGGTTCTGAATTAAGGCGTTATAATTTGATTAGTATTGCCTGGCTTGGCTCACAGCATAACCCACGCTCACATCAACCTCACATGTAATTGTCGATGATGAATGGCTTAAGCGTGACTTATACTTCGTAGCATGACGGTGTCACATGCTGAAAATAGCAGACCGTTAAGCTCACTATGTGTCGCGGATGTGACCCGTTGTGAACTTGTAGGTCTGCTATTGCTGCTATATGCGACCGAGCATAAATTAGGCATTACGATGTCCTAGTTCATAATGCTGTTGCCATGGCACTGCCATGAAGATGGTGTCACATCTCTCATGGGTTTTCAATTTAAGATTTTATAGATTATTGTGCCAGTTCAACCACTTTCAACCTGGGGTCCCTAACATGCATATCAAGCTTGTAACATGCAGTTTGCAGATCAGCTCTTTTAACTAGCCTATTTATGTTTTTTTAAACCATTCTGCAATGGGGGTACAGCTAGAGGCTTTAGCTAGTTGGGGTTTGTTGGCATTATAATAATAAAGGAATAGATAACAATGGGTTATGAGACAGAATGCAGACAGTTTCTTCAACTTGACCGTATTCAGCACCTTGTAGAAAATATTATTATTATGCTCCACTAACACCCAAGTGAAATACAGTACTTATTTTAGAAGATGCGTAAGCCATCCCTGTTATTCCATCAGCGCATTCATATACTTTACGAATATCTTTGGCCAACTTAATGTGTAATATAAATTTGTTGTAATGCATCAACCTCAACAAGAGAGATTGCTTGAATGTGAAATCATAGTAAATAACTGAAAAGACAAAATAACCACTTCAACCCCAGCATTATTGTGGTGGGGGAACATTAGCCAAAAGTGTACAAGCTCGCGACCCGACCCGTTGCAATGCGAAATGTGTTGTGTAGACGGAAATAAGCGGTCCAAGCACATATTCCAACTCAGGTCCAGTCTACCAAGCCTATGGATTTTAGTGGTGAAGGCAAAGGGAGTCGGGGACTGATTAAGTCAATGTGAGGTGAAGATGAGTAGTAGCAGAGAGACAAGGAAGAGAGTGAACATGGACAGAGATACTGCACGAGAAGAGGGAAAAAGGGATAGGAAAGGTTGGCAACATCTCCCTCCTTCTCTCTCTTTCTCTCTCTCTTTCTGTCTCTTCCATCAACGTCCCTGTCAACCCTGCCGACCTGAAGAATCCATCAACTCCCTAACCAGGGCTAATAAGACAGGCTCTAATAATGCCATGGCTTCAACGTGGTTCTGGGACCAGAGTCTGTGATGACAGTCATCTATATCTGAGCAAGGTTTCAGCCTTGCTTTCAGACCACCAAAAATATGAAGGAAGGAAGGAAGGAAGGAAGGAAGGAACGAACGAACGAACGAACGAATGAACACACAAAGGAAATTACAAGGAACAAACTAACAAACTAACAAACTAACAGAC
>NC_137817.1:24824400-24826900 GCF_963921795.1 Nannobrachium achirus
ATTATCATAACACCAGTTGGTGGTCTATTTTACTGACTTTGCAGTGGCTGACACAGTACCATGAGGGCATACAATATCCAGCATGAGTGACCTTGTGGATGGGTGGGGGGGATTTGCATTTGATGTATTAGGCTATACCTTGTGGTTGTCCTTGCTTACTGTAAATCGCTCTGGATTAAGAGTGTCTGCTAAATTGTAATTGAAATTGTCTAGACCAACATTAGGCCAAACTTTCCAACTGAACACAATATATCTCTAAATCTAATGAGCTTTTGTCCTTGAAACATGCTGTGAGCATCCACGCTCCCTGGAAGACGTGACCCCACGACCTATCCTGTTCTTCTTGATTATAACATTCTTGACAAAATATCTCACAATCTAATTCCAGAATGAACCTTAGAGGAGATTTTGGTGATTCCATGGCTTTTCTTCACCACCTTTTTTCCCCCTCTTCCAGTTGGATGTATTGTATGGTGTAGCCTCATGGAGCTAATAAGGAGGCTTTTACACACTTAAGAGCCAAGCACAAGGACTATAATGATAACTTAACTATATCGTTCACCGCTGTCTTCGATAGTTGTGGTGTGGAGTCAGCCATCTACTTGAGTGAATTATTATTTTTAAACTACCGGTATAGTTATAGCGATTGGTTGTGTTTTTGGCTGTTGCAGTCAGAGGTGAAGGTGGCAAGGAGGCACTTGTAGTCTATGCATACAGTACCTACGTCTAAATGAATGACTTGACAGGAGAAAGAAGAAAATAACAAGTCAGTCTTTACTGACCAATGTTAAAACTGACCCAATTATATCACATTTGAATGCTGACGTTATGAGATACAGGCAGTACAACCCTCATGCATGCCTGAGCAGGTCATTGTGACCTTTTTGAGATTTAGAAATGGAATTAGTTTGCTCAGGTACATTTTTTTTAGATGGTAAAAAAAGGGAAAAAAACTTGACTTGTATGTTTAGGAAAAGTCATGAAAGGGCACATTTCTGAGAGTTTCTGGGCAAAACCATTCCACCTCTAAATCTCAAAATCAGGCTCAGGCATGCAGTGTTTGATACTGGTTTAAAAGTAGGCTTTTCTACTCTTTTCTAACTTTTCTAGCTTATAGCCATAATGATGTGCATAACCATGCTGCTAATTGTTTAATTTCTAGAGGTGATGGTCGTTTACATTTTAATATTAAAGCGCTACACAGAACTTGCCAAACAATGTAGTAAATGCTGGCTAAACATAACTGCACTATCAATAAGTCACAGACACTTGAACTTACTTTGTAAATCAATGTGTTGATGGAAACAGCTTTCGGCTAGACTTTTTAAATCAATTTGTACAAAAAACAAATGCATCAATGCAACAGAACTTTGAGACACAACAACCACATAGTTATAATAGTGTACCAGAGAAATACCTTCAGTAGCTATCTCAAGAAAGCTTTCAAATCCCTGCTGGTTTATTTTCCTAGCATATTTAAATGGATGGAAAACCTGCTCTCTCAGCAGGCCTATGCTTTGGAAAATGCCTGGCAGTAATCTAATGTCAAGTATATATGGTAAGTCATAATCAATAAGCACAACTTGCAAGAGCAGGCATGGTCCTTCAACTGTCTATGTGTAACACGATCCCTGCAGATGACATGAAGACTACATAATGGGATGGTTATGTTATAAAATCTATTATATCTGATTGCCTTGCATTTAAATCCCATTAATACATGATGCACGCAGAGCAGTCTAATGGTAATCAAGTCGAATAATGTATTCATGTGATCTACCACCTACCAGACCAATTATTCAAAATCAAAGTCATTATGCCTCCGGTAAATGAGGATTCAGCTTGCAGATGTTTTGCTATTAAATTGTAAATTTCATTCTACTGTTTACCTATCCAAGACCTCTAAGGCTGGACTCACACATATGCTTGAAACATCTTCTCCGTATCGTCTGAGAATGGCCACTGGGGGCGCCGTACTAATGCATTGTCAATGGAAGGTTGTTTGGTTTTTTGTCGTTGCCGTGTCTCAAGCTCAACCGCAGCCTGTCTTTTGGCCAAGAGACACGGCAACGACAAAACACCAAACAACCTTCCATTGACAATGCATTATTATGGCGCCCCCAGTGGCCATTCTCAGACGATATGGAGAAGATGTTTCACGCAAATGTCTGTACAGCGCCTTACTGTCCACAATTTGTTTATATTAGAGAGAAAGCTGTGAGTTTGAAATGTCCATATATTCACCCCTTCCATATAGACCATTACATTACCAGTACTGTGAGTGTGTGTGTGTGTGTGTGTGTGTGCGTGTGTGTGTGTGTGTGTGTGTGTGTGTGTGTGTGTGTGTGTGTGTGTGTGTGTGTGTGTGTGTGTGTGTGTGTGTGTGTGTGTGTGTGTGTGTGTGTGTGTGTGTGTGTGTGTGTGTGCTGATCCCTTAAAAGCAGTCAGGCCTTAATTAAGCCAACCCTTGTACTGTTGAACTAACACCAACGATGTGTGA
>NC_137817.1:24829400-24844271 GCF_963921795.1 Nannobrachium achirus
TCCTCTCCTCTCCTCTCCTCTCCTCTCTAATCCCTCTAATCAGCCGTCCACATCAGCAGTGCTTCCACAGACTGGTGCAGCAGTGTTCGGTGGATCATTCAGGTCTTGTTTCTTATGCCATGCAGAAAGATTCCCTTTATAATAGTGGAGCCTGAAGCCTGACTTAAACTTGGTTCACATCGTGTCTCTCACCAAAAATAGCAGATCTACTAGCTGTGAGCTTGTTGTTCTGCTATTTTTGCTGCGGAGACGCACACAGCAAAGAATAACGCTGGCATAACATCAATGTCTGATTGTCTGTGAAAATTATCATTGTAAAAAAAGCACTTCACACATACCGTTGTTTCCTGTTGAGATTGGCAGATTCACCCAGGTGTTTTCCTCTCACTCACATCACTTTGTCTGCTGACCTCACTCAGCAACGAAATAAAAATAAAATAAACACAAATAAAAATAAAACAATTCACAGGAGGCAAGCAGTGATCACCCCATGATGTGCACTGCAATGTAGTAAAAAAGAAAAAAGGTTTCCCAAGGAAATGTGCCAATCTCGACAGGAAACAACGGTAGGCTACATGTAAAACATTCTACATTGAAATATTCATCTGATGAACACAATCACACGTAGCAGACCATTTCTGACTAAACTGTCACAGTTGGCCTTGACTTTTACCGACTACTGGTTCTAAAATAAATAAGTAAAAAGCAACCAATACAAAGTGTTGCTCTCGAGAACAGAAGAACTGATTCAAGGAGACAGGTTCAGGGGTTCAGCGTTCCACTGAGGGTCACTTCAACAGGACACTTTAGCTGCTGTGGAAATCCACCCTATTAAGGGTGATTTATACCTAAGCTTAATTTATACTGTGTGAGCCAAGCCATGCCTCTGGGCTCATGGCGCATAGCTCCAATAGTATCTAGCACAGAGCCATGAGTCATGAGTCATCATGAGCCAAGAGCCATGACCCATGGCTTGGCTCACAGTATAGGCTTCAGTTGTGCACCGGTGTCGCACACCAACTAAAGCATGGGTCTTCAACAAGGGGTCCCGGTCCAGGACCCCTGGGGGTCCTCAGAGCTACAACAGGGGGGCTGCCAAATATATTCTTTTTATAAGAACCACTTGAACCCTAGCATCCCTATTTTGGGTGGAACATTACTGTAACCAAAACTAGCAGATCTACCAGTTCACAAAACATTGTTCTGCTATGCGTTGTGAGCTTGTATATTGACGGGGAAGAGATTTGATATAGAGCGGGGGAAAAAGAACAAACCAAGTATTGAAGGTTTGGTTGAATGTCTGAAAATGCTCATTAACAAAAAACAAAACAAAAAAAAAACATGAATTTACATAACACTGATGATGATAGTGCTGCCAAACATGAAGCTCTCCATGAAATAAATGGAAAAGGTTTTAATATGTATAAATATAATTAATGTAGTGGAGGTCCTTGCTTCATGTATCTCTCGGCTAAGGATTCCTTGGCCTGAGAAACACTGAAGACCCCTGAACTAAAGTATTAACTTAAGATTCACCTTCCCGTTTACAGGTGGTTTTCTCTAACCACCAGGCTTTTGAAGCATACTGCTCTCTTTCTTGAATGGGTATCTTAAAGAAGTGGAGAGCCCTACAGACATAAATGAAACATTTTGGGCTTGTTATCGTTTCCTGGAAACTGCAAAAAAAAGTGATAAGAGCCCATGGAGCAGGAGAGGAAATCTATAATTGCCCACATTCACGTGGCTCCCCATTTTTCTTTTCTATCACACTCAGGGAGTGGGAAACCGGCAGGGAGTATGACATAAAAGCAAAATGTGTATACTGCGCTATCCATTCTATCAACATGCTTATTCCACTCTATGAAGATCTGTTCAAAGCAGATAGCCGTTTCCCAACAAAGCAACAAAGCAGGTCAAACCATTACCTGAATGCCCAGACAAACACCAAAGCCTGACTGATTCCCTCGCTGACTTTTATTTCAACCACATTGACCCGTTCACACGGGTCACTGATATAGGTCTCAATGAGGAATTACCTCCAGGAAATGCCTCCTGATTCCATAAAACCCTGTGTGCGTGCACACACACACACACACACGCACACGCACGTACCGGTACGTGCGCGCACGCACACACACACACACACACACACACACACACACACACACACACACACACACACACACACACACACACACACACATGCACTTGTGTACGATGGCACGTTGGCACTATCACTACAAACGCACATGTACGCACAAATCCATCCCAGGAGGCGATCAGCCCGTGTCAAATAACCCACAGTACATAATGGTGACATACATGACTTAAGTGACACATGGCACGCTAGGTCAGCAGGATAACAGCCTAGCCAATCACTATAACAAGGGGATGACAGATTGATGGATGGATGGATGGATGGATGGATGGATGGATGGATGGATGGATGGATGGATGGATGGATGGATGGTCAGGGGATGGTTGGATGTCCAAAAGAGGAGGTGGACAAGTAGAACGAAGGAAGGAGTAAGTTGTATGAAAAGAATGAAGAAAAAGGAGAAAAGATGAAGGAAAGGAAAGGGCACAGGAAATAAAAGGCTAATAATAAAATGCCAGTAAGAACAGTGAGGGGGTGAATTCACACAGGCGTCGACTCGCTAACGACACTTAACATAACCTGCGCTCACACAGCGCGACGTGCTTAATGCACAATGGTCATTTTCATTGCAGATTGAATGCGGAGCTCCAGAAGGCACTGCAGTGGCGGGAGCCTTCAGACATTTCACAGCACAAAAGACCAGCAGCCACCACTCTGCAGAGACAGAGCACAGACCCAGTCGCTCTACCTGCTTCTCCCTAGAAGCAGCCGGGGACACCGCGTCCCACATATTTTATATTTCAAGGAATTGTGCTTCGCCTCCCTCCCTCTCTTCCCTTCTGTTAAAATCAGTGCAGGACAGTGACTATGTACATTTAAGCCCTTTTCACACAGGCGCGTTTAACCGCACGGATAAAACAATATAATTTTTTGAAAAGAAAACAATGTTTCTCTATGACCCATGCACACCGGCTCCGAATTAGCCGTGCGACGAGTGGCTGCCGCCGTGCGTTTTTTTCTCGATCGAACCCAGTTCGATTCGTGCGTCTTGTCGCATGCGGTAAAAAACTCATCACTCCTTTTATGACTCCTTTTTGGATCCGCAGCGCCGATTCCGCACAGCCTTGCACACCAAATCCAATGCGTTTTATTCATGCCGCAAACGAAAAAAAAAAACGCAACTATCATGTGTGCAAAGGGCTTTACTTGAGTACTATACACAGAAATATTGTACTTTTAAGTCCACTCCACTGCAAGTATTGACTTGTATTGACTCAAACATTTTTGGCACGTTGAGAGCTTGTAGATCTGCTATTTCCACAACATTATATACTTTGTCCAACAGTGATTTCAATGAGGCATAAGGACAAAGATTGCTAATCTTTCTTGCAGACAGAATCTAAGATTCTAACAGAGTGCTGAACGTTGCACTACTCGAGCCATTTCCAGGAGAAAGAGGGATAGACGCACACGTTCTCAGGGGACCCAGAATTCCATGGGACAGAAAGAAAAAAGAGCTGTACAACGCAGGCCGCAGTAGCAAACGCAGCATAGTCACAAAGAATCGGCACTTCAGCACATCGATGGCTTCGCTGTCGCCCTCTCTCTCTCTCTCTCTCTCTCTCTCTCTCTCTCTCTCTCTCTCTCTCTCTCTCTCTCCCTCTCCTCTCTCTCTGCTGTTCTAAGTCGTTTAGTTTATACTGCAGCACAGCTGATTTAAACACTTAAACCGTCTAGACTTATTAAACTGGACCTGAGTTGGCTCTGTATTTGGACCGCTGAAAGTAGCCGATCTGCAAGCTTGTAGACTTGCTATTTTTGGCTATGTGTCCCCCAGAATATGGATGCTGGGGTGCAAGTGGTTAGCCACATGAACCCTAGTAAGGTGAACATTGGGCAAACATGTATTAAAACATTCAGCAAGAATAGGAGAACTATGAAAATAGAACCAAAAAGGGAACATTCCCGAAATAAGCACAACGTGCCAGTGTATAGGGTTTAAGAGGTTAATTGTGCAAGTCTTTCTCGTGATTCCTACCATCTCTTATCTGCATGCACGCACGCACACTCACGCACGCACGCACGCACGCACGCACGCACGCACGCAGGCACGCACGCACGCACGCACGCACGCACGCACGCACGCACGCACGCACGCACGCACACACACACACACACACACACACACACACACACACACACACACACACACACACACACACACACACACACACACTGATCAACGGTCCCCATTGTTTTGTCAATTGTTATGTTCTCATTCAACTGGCCCATCATGTTTCCACAAAAAACTCCCTTCGGCACAACAAATGCCCTTTACCAAAAATGGCCGGTTATAAAACAACACATTCTCACCCGCCTGAGGCGTCACTTAACCGGGCGACACTATTTTACGAGTTGGCGGGGACAGTTGATGCCTTGGGGTAAGACTAGGACGCCTTGGGCACAGTATGGACCATATAGGCTCAACATTGAACACACCATTAAACATTTAAAACATTTAGAAGGCAAGCACGCCATCAGAAGCACGCTTTAGCCCCACGAGGCTTGCCCAAACAAGGTGACAGCCGAGCAAGAGCCTGTGCTGAGCGGCTTCCCGTGCCGAGTTGCGCGAAGCCTGCTTCTGCCAACACCGTTCCATTTGAGTTGCATACCAATAAACAGTAAGAAGTTGATGCATGGTAAGTAACATGGTTGATGCAAAGGGACACTAAAATCAGCACTGGAAATGAAAGGTACCTTGACTTAACCTCAGTCTCACCTGGTGGTGAGAATGCCCTGGATAAAAACACCATGCAAGCCACTCGAGAAGCCAATAGGGTATATTAACATTACCTAAACAAAAGGTTAGCTATACCTGGCCTGACCTACAGTATACATTGTAGCTCAATCAGCACATCATAATCCAATTGCAGGAGCATCCATTACTCCTACTAATTAACACTACTCACAACCAAAATGTGGTATGGCTTATGTTCCCTCAGTTAAGGGTTGGAATAATGGTTGGGGTTGGGACTGGGACTGGGTTTAGGTTAGGGTTGGGGTTGGGGTTAGGTTGGGCTCAGGGATACTAGCTCAGTGGCCTTGTGGAGAGTGTCCAAGCTGAGATTGGGATGTTTTTCCCCCCTGCTTGGCACTCAGCATCAAAGATTGGATTTGGGGTAAAACCCTGTGACATACAGTACTAGGGCCATGCCAGGGAGTGTACTTGTACATCAAGCTGCCTCGCCAGGCTCCTGACCTATGGGCCACATGGCTTAGGAACCATTGGTTCCCAAGGCTACTATTATGCACTGTGGTGGTGTGGCTTTGTGATATGATTTTAAATATTGTTCTGTAGACACAGCAACATCTCAGTGTTACATCTAACCAAGAGTGCAAAGATTGAATTAAATGCACCCTATTTGGGTAATATTTTGGAGAGTGTACGTATGTTCCCTCAGTCATATCCCTAACCCAAACCCAAGCCCCAACTCTATCCAGAAGTAAGATGCAGAAGTATGTGACTGAGGGCTCAAAGCAAAGTGCACATGCAAAAAAAAGAAAAAAGTATTATGTCTTTCTGAATACAGCACCTGCACTTTACTGCTACCTCAGCAACATGGACAGAGAAGAGACACTTTGGCTTTTTCAGCAAACCAAGGACTATTCCCAGTTGCACAAAAAAGGTAGAGAGAAAAATATGCACACACTCTCTCACACACTTTACACACAATCCAAATGCACACTCAAATTTTGCACACTCGCTGAGTTAAACTGATTTTACAGTGTACAAGCTTTCATATCCGACTCTCAGCCCCTCCATTCGCTCCTCAGTACCTCTGCTCTGGACTCTCTCTTCTGTTAATTGGACAATTACAGCCTCTCTCTGGAACAAAAGCAGAGAGAATAGACCCTTCCTTTGAGTGGCACATCCTTCACAGTCCCCCCACTGATCGTTCAGTGCAGTCACACAACTCTCTATGGTACTCATCTCGAATCCCCCTCAGAAAACCTCCTGTCTCAACAAAAGAATTAAATAAAAACTCTCTCACCGACCCCTGCATCCTTCCTCCTTTCTTTCTGTGTGTTTCTCTCTCTCTCTCTCTTCATCTTCCTTTCTTTCTCATTCCCCGCTAGCGCTCCAAATCATGTCCGGGCTAATTAAGGCTCTGGAAAAGTAGAGGAACAGACAAATACTGGCAGAAAAGAAAATGAAGGAAAAGGAAGAAGAAAAAAAGGGGGGAGTGAACAGATAGTGAGTGAACAAAGCACAAACGAACACACAAATGCGTGCACAAACGCACGCACATGCCGCATGCGATATGGGAATATACCAGAGAAGAACTAGGTCCCCATGCTCTGCAGGGAGATGAGGAGAGCAGAGGAAAATAGGCAGCGGTGTGAAGTAACTAAGTACATGTACTCAAGCACTGTACTCAATTACAATTTTGGGGTATTTGTACTTTACTTGAGTATTTCCAATACTTTTACTTCAATATTGTACTTTTTACTCCACTACATTTATTTGAAAACTTTAGTTACTAATTGTTTTGTAGATTTTGATTATTATTACAAAACCACTTCAGCCCTATATACATTTCGGACATTTGAAAATAGCCGATCTACAAGCTCACAATGTGTCGCATCGCAATGCATTGTGAGCTTGTAGATCTAATATTTTCAAAAGATTTTTACATTTACATTTGAAAACTTGAAAAAGGGACATTCTGCCTTATGAGTACTTTTGGTTCATTTACTTTTTGGTACATTTTACTTGTGGACTTTTACTTGTGACAAAGTATTTCTACATAGCAGAGTACTTTTTCCAGCACTGAAAATAGGGAAGAGGAGAGGAGAAACTAAACGATGCACTGAATGCAACCTATTGAACCCATTTCCCTGGGGAAGCCATCTGGATAACAGCAGGATATTCTCACATTATTGTCATATAGCTACCCACAATCATCAGCACACGCATGCTTCTCTGAAGGCAATGCTGCGCTGGTATGACAAACATTCTAAGGTGCTATAGGAGCCATTACAAGTTCATGATGATGTGGTGGGTTTATGAAACTTTATATTTCTCCAAGAAGCCATTTAGAAACTAAAATGGCAAGGATGGAAGTTAATCGCACCGCTTACTGGCACTTAAAGTGGAATGTTATTGTTCGAGATGTGGACATTCTTAAGGCCTGTCCATACTTTGGCCGAAACCACCCTTTTCGGTCAAAAGGTCGGTTCGACTACAACATTACGTCACTCGCGTCTTCTGAAAAGCATTGGACCAAATGAGAGTTCGGAAATGTGCACGTTGGAAAGTCCAACTCACCGAACATTTCGGTCAAAGTATATGGACAGGCCTTTACTCATTTAACTTGAACACAGTGAGAATGACATAGCACACAATAAGAGCATTGTTGTGTCATTTGGGTTGTTATGAACTAAACACATTACCAAATGATTTGTCATTTTGCCAAAGGACAAAGGAGAAGACCATCATAGTCTGCAACAGAACTGAGGGATACAGGATTCCCTGATAGGACTGCCAAAACAGAGATACCAAACACACATCGTATGGTAAACCTGATCCCAGTCCAGCACCATGTCTACCTCCACAGTTAATGTGATGATGGGGAAAATGCATGCTACAAAGATCAGCATTGATAGAGGGGTGGTGGGGCGACAAGAAACAGTGAATACACAATGCATTTACCGAGCATATAAGTATTTCAATCTCAAGAGAATGGTATACAATAAGGCTAACTCCACTGCAGAATATGTATACTGACGCAATAGAGGGAGAATTTAACCAAGCAATGCATGTTAACATTCAACACAAGATCAATAATCCGCCAGCCTTCTCTCCTAATGTGAACCCACCACTCTAACGCTCCACCAAAGTAGGAAAACACTTGCAGATATTAGTGGAGGAACAATAAGATTTATTCGGGCAAAACCAATCAATATAGTGGTGGATCAGACAAGTCAATAAAATTAGGCAATATCTTAGACTGCAGCATAATGATCAATGATCCTACAACTTTTCTTTTTTTTTTAGGGGGGGGGGGATTTTTAAACAGAATGATGCAGTTTGATTTTAATCAAAGTGAGTGCACACTGAAAACTGCTGAGCCTATACTCTAATCTCTTGGTCTGGGAGAGGGAGGGTTTGCGCGTGAGACAGAGAGTGTAAGTGAGGGAGGCGGGCAGTAAAGGGGGATGCACAGAGAGAGAGAGAGAGAGAGAGAGAGAGAGAGAGAGAGAGAGAGAGAGAGAGAGAGAGAGAGAGAGAAGGGGGAGGTGTAGTATATAGGTTGTGTGCCAAATCAAATGGCCTTGGGGTAATGCTGCACTGGGAACACAGCCTTTACTGTACGTGAAGGTGACCACCACTAAATGTGTGTTAACAACAAATGAAGAAGAAGCCAGCAGTACAGCGTAAAACCATTTCATTCGCAGGCGTGTGAGCAACTGCTGCAAGTTATGGTGGACCACCTAGAAGTCTTATCGGCTCACTACATAGTTGTCATAACAGCACAAATCGGACACGATACCTTTCCAGTCAAACCGTGAGTTACTATGAGTAAACCAAAATGATTCTAAATAGATTGTATGACACGCCCCAACTAATACATTATGCTGTCCTCCCCCCTAAACATTATTTTCTCATTCCATTTTCACCAACTTGAAATATAGGCCCAGTAGGCCTATTATAGCCTACACCATGGTGGCTAAAACAAAGTAAAAGTAGAACCACTATGGATCATCATTTTGGTATTTAAATTCAGCTTTGATGTATTTGGTCCAACACTATCCAGGTTGTGTTATATTTACCTAAAATCTAAACCATGCAACTGCCTAAGAAGCGAAAGATGGTTGCTGTGAGACGACGGAGGGCGCCTTGACGCCCTCCTGTGGAGTAAATCCGTAATGTCACATTTGCACTATAATTTGGGGGAATTAAATGCGCAGCTCAGCAATTAACTTCCACTCAGCTTGGCAAAACATTATAATATACAGTAAACAATACACTGAGGGGGGGGGGGGGGGGGGATTCAAATGAAGCTAGGAAATGTAATGTATACGTCCAGATCTTTTGGCATTTATGCTCCATTTTGCTTCCCAAGCAAATGATAATTAGACCGTTTCACTTGACCTGCTTCGGTGTCCCGAAACGACTAAACCTCGCCACTCTTGTTTCTCTGTAGCTATTTATGTCGTTCACCCCCAGCATCACTTCTTGGTGCTTTGTCACAGCTTCAACACAGCATTTTGACAAGTCACACAAAGGCACAACACGGCACGGTGTTGCACCACGACACACACTGCCTCTGCCTGTCTCATATAGAGCTCCCCAACAAACGCTCCGTGGCAGCATCCTTTTTTTCTTACGTTTGATTGAAGAGTTCGTTTTTATTAAGAAGGCTATACCAGACGCATAATCACTATACATTGATTTAACATTACCTTTACAATTAAATTCTTCACTGAAATTACAGAATAAATATATGCACATTTTTTTTCTTCTTCAAATCTTTGTGTGAGAGAAAACATTAAAAGTGCCTCCTACAAAGCCGTTAGTCGGGTGACGATGAGAATCCAGAAGCAATGGGAGTGGGAGGGGGGAAGGGAGGGGGAGGGGGGGCTTAACAAAGTGCGTGGGATATCCAGAAAACCTTGAGCGTCATAATATTCACAAATGTGTTACCATCCGTGGGTCGGTCGGTGCGTCCAGTTACGAGAAGCACCCTGATATAGACAGTATAGTCCTCATTAATAGTAATAACCATATTAATAAGATATAAAAATTAAATAGAACACTGAACTGTAAATGCGTTGCAGTATCTCTATACGTGAAGTGATAGTTCTGAGCAAATCCCTCGCCCCTGCATGGGAGCGAGTGCATGCAGCAAACTGCAATTCATTTTTAATATATATATTTATATATATTTATATATATATATAGATTTTTCCTCTTTTAATCGTTTCCTACAAACTTGTATGTGCACGGCTCCCGGGTATTTGTACATCCAGGTGAGAGATAAAAGAGACAAACTCGAGCACCGTGTCTGTCTGGGGAGACGTCCAGCTCCCGTGTGTCACGGTACACTCCACCGTCAGAGCGCGTTAAAAAGGAGCTCCAACAACGGAATATCATGTCGGATGTTTTTTAATAGCCCGGCGCCCCTTTCTTCTGTCTCCCGCTCCCTCCTGCAGGATAGACACATCTATTCAGTAGAAAAATAACGGCTGTTAACACTGCTGGCTACTCTGTAAAAGGCACTTCATTGAAATATCTGAGAATGGCCTCTCCTCCAAAGCGATTATTTTGGGGGGGAAACGTTGTAATATAATATTTCATTTTATATCATGCTGCTTTTTTAAATTTTTGTATGTTTCTGGTACTTTTGTTTTTGTTTTGAATTATGGTAAAAAGGTGAGTGTTGTTTTTGTGTGTAATTCTCCGGGGGTTTAAGTTGTTAAAACCGATATGATTTCTCCAGGACTTCGAGGTAATCCGGCTTCGTTTGGAGTTTGGCCCTTAACTCGAGGTAATCGCTTTGGGTGGGGTCGGGGTAGCAGCCTTTCCCCGTTGTGAAAAGCAACGTCTCCTTCAGCCTCGCGTCCTGCTGCAGGTCCGGGAACTGCATGCCCGGCGGGTGTGCGTGCGCCACGTGCATGTCCTTTAGTTTTGGCACCGTCCCATACAGGCAGTCTACGAAGCCCACGGTTGGCGTGGGCCTCTGGCTGTCAATCACGGTGGGGCAGAGCCCGCCGTTCTCATGAAATCCCGCGAGATCGGCGGCGGTGTGGTTGACAGTGACGATGGTGTTGAGTTGAGAGTTGGACACGGCCAGTGTCCACTCTCTCTCCTTTTCTAACAAGGTTCTGTAGTTACTGCTGCTGCTGCTGCATCGGTTGTCCTCCTTCTCGGAAAACTGCCCTCCCGACTCCCCCGCTATCTCTCCCTCTCTGGGCTTATAGATGGGATTGTTACACATCTGAGTCACTGGGTGGGGGATGTAATCATACACGTGGCTGTGTGCATGTGCATGTGCATGTGCATGCGCGTGGCCGGCGTGGGTGTGTGTGTGAACACTGGGCGTTGGTTTCTCTGGCGTGCCGGTGTTCCCAGCAGTGCATTGCCTCGGTGGGTCCTCGAATATCCGGCACTGCATCTGGATTCCCGCCAGGTCTACCTCAGAGCGCTTGCGGAAAGGCTGCTTCTTCCTGCGCCTGAGGACGAAGGCAAAAAGCCCAGCGGCAACGAAAACAGCAGAGATGAAGAGGATAAGCAGGCTAAGGATGAGAACAGAGAGAGGCACGGCTCCCCTCCCACTGGCCTCCCCCAGGTCAGAGCTCCCCGTGGTGAGGTCATCACCACCGGGCAGAGCCGGGGAGGGGCCCGAGGAATACCTCAGCTCAGGGCAGACGACCTCCACCTCCAGCGAGCGCAGGTCCATGCCGTAGGCGAAGTCGGGCGTCTTGCAGATTACGTCGCCCACGACGATTACGGACGAGAGCTTCTCCAGCCACTGCTTGAGGGGGATGATTTCACAGGTGCAGTCCCAGGGGTTCTGGTGCAGGTCAATTTGGACCAGGGAGTCCAAGTGCTCAAGGACGCCGCGCACGCTCAGGGAAAGGAAGTAGTTGTTACGGAGATTGAGGCGGGCCAGGCTGGTGCCAGCGAAGGCATCGGTGGGCAAGGAGCGTAGCAGGTTGTCGTTGAGGAAAACCAGCTGGAGGCTTGGCATGAGGGAGAAGGCGGCGGGCTGGATCTCACGGATGACGTTATATTCAAAGTAGAGATAACTCAGCATCTGAAGCCCCCTGAACATCCCTGGGGTCAGTTTCTCAATGTCATTGCCATTCAGGTATAAACTTTTTAAGTTGGGCAGGTTGATAAAGGCGCCCTCCTGGACGTAGGATATCCGATTATTCCCTAAATTTAGTAAATCCAAGCTGGAAAAATTCCAGAAATCTGAACGGTAGATTTTCTGTATTAGGTTCCCACTGAGATACAGCTTTTTAGCATTGAGAGGCCGTGGCAAGAGCTCAGATATATTGTGAAAGCCCTTCTCTTTACAGTTAACTGTGAGCCCCAGGTCGTTAATGTGAAGGTTGCAGGTACATCCAGAAGGGCAAATGATGGGGATGGGGGGCCTGGTTTGGTAGCCAGCTATCGGTGGCTGGTTAATGCCGGGGTAGTTACTACGAGGGGTTGGTGGGTTCTTGGTGGGTCGAGGCCGCTTGGTGGGCTTGACATGCCTCTCCTTGTACTCCACGGATGAAGCTGTGTTGTGAACGGAGGAAAGCATGGAGGAAGGTTTGGTGGGCCATGTGTTCTCGTTGTTGAACGGCACCCGGGGGATGCCCAGCTTCACCTCAATCTCCACGTCAGAGAGCAACGGACAGAGCTCGCTGCGTTTGATCTCGCGCAAGTCTTTCCCGTGGAGGTGGAAGGGGTATTCACACGTGATCTCTCCCACCAGTGCAGTATAAGGGATTCTCTCAAGCCAGGTTTTCAGCTGAACAATATCACAGGCACAGTTCCACGGATTCTCCTCCAGTTGAATCTCCATCAAGCTGCGCCCGACATACTCCAGTGTGCCCTTGTACGGCAACATCTTTAGTCTGTTTCCCCTCAGGTCCAGGTGCGTGAGTGACACGGACCGGAAAAGATAGTGCGGGAGCACAGGGATCAGATTGTCATTGAGTATGAGCACTCTCAGTTTGTGGAGGTGCCTGAATGCACCGCTCTCGATCCGCTTGATCACGTTGTAGTCCGCCTGGAGGTACTCTAGACTCTCCAGCCCCAGAAAAGTGTCATTGCGGAAAACCTCCAGCTTGTTCTCGTGCAGGAACAGCCGCTTGAGGATCCCCAGGCCATTGAAGGCTCCCGCGTGAATGTCCTGCAACGCATTATTCCCCAGGTTAATGGATATGGCATTGTTGAGGTGGAGGAAACTGTTAAAGTACAGCTTCCGCATGGAGTTCCTCTGCAGGTTGAGCTTGAAGGGCCGGCTCCATATCTGGGAGATCTGGCTGACGTTTGTAAATCCCTTGCTGTCGCAGTGAACGTGAAAGATGCCCTCCTTGACCTCGCAGTAGCAGGGCTCAAAGCAGGGCTCGTCGATC
Organism: Nannobrachium achirus; assembly: GCF_963921795.1. Taxonomy (NCBI): domain Eukaryota; kingdom Metazoa; phylum Chordata; class Actinopteri; order Myctophiformes; family Myctophidae; genus Nannobrachium; species Nannobrachium achirus. The sequence goes on from NC_137817.1 coordinate 24,842,638, forward strand.
TCCTCCGAGTCCTCCAGCAGTGGGATCGGGGTGGTCCATCCTAAAGCTATGGTGCTCAGCAAGGTAACCCACAGCATCCTCGCTGACACCCGAGGGATGAAGTCACGGCTCCACGGGCAGAGCCACTTCAACGAAGCACTGTGGAGAGAGGAAAGAGAGAGGGGAGAGACGTTACATACACATAAACACACACGCACACACACACACACACACTATATAGGGTGAGATGTATGAGTGTGGTGAGAACGAGAGAGAGAGAGAGTAAGAGAGAGGAGAGAGAGAGAGAGAGAGAGAGAGAGAGAGAGAGAGAGAGAGAGAGAGAGAGAGAGAGAGAGAGAGAGAGAGAGAGAGCATTAGCATTAAATGCTCTCTGAAAGGATGACATTGGAGACATTAAATGTTGCAGTGTTTCTAGGTGGTTCCAAGAAAATATGATAGCACTAGCTCACATATCCAGAAAAGCAAACACATCTCCACTTTCAGACTCCTAACGTCACCATAAGGAGGCCAGCGTCATCCATTATGCTGCAGATATACCCAGTAAGGTCGCAATAAATCAAGCTCAGAGATGCTTATCCCCGTGAATAAACGAAGGCAACAGCAGGTGGATGGGCTGAGTGCGAGGAGAGGCCGTCTCTCCTCTGTATATTTATTACATAACGGGGACCCGACCCCTCTTCGGTAACTCCACAATAAGAGCATTGTTGGTGTTCATGTTGTTATTGTGAAAATGAATGATGGTGCGGATAGGACAGATGAATCATTCCTGGTTCGAGCTCTAGCCTACTCTACAGCAGAAGACAGCCTTTATCGGAGACAGAGGACAGGAGGATTCACATGCAGCAGCCATTTGAAGGAACGTATTCCACGTAGTGCTGGACGCTGACATTATTCTAAAGATAGCCTATTTGTTTATAGCCTATCCTCTATCTTGAGAACATTCATTGATTCCATAATATTGCGTAGCTTAGAAAATGATCCATGTTGTAGGATTTATTCTAAAAAAAAAGCCTGAAAAAGCCAGTGCTCATATAATAAAAGAAAATCCTGTCCACAATCTTCTTGTTTTCATTAAAGCATTATGGTATTTCCTTCATTGCATTTTCTGGAGTTAAAATGTTTACGATCCTGAAAGAGAGATTATTATTTAAAAAGTGAATAGAGGGAATGAGGTAGTTACCCTTTTCCACAAAAAAAAGGGGGGGGGGGGGGGGGGGAAAAGTATATTCTCACATAGTTCAACCCCCCTAATCGGTGATGCTATTAGTGGTGAACAGAAGGGGGGGTAAAAAAAGCAAGAGAGAAAGAAGCGCAGTGGGCGAGCTGCGCTCTGCTCCGGCTGCAGCCCGGCTGTGTGCTGTGCTATTAGTGCAGTGAGGGTCCAGCAACACCCTCTGGAAAACGGTCCAAGTGTTTGAGAATAAAATATATATTCACAAAGGTAACACAATAAATCGTTTTGAGTCTCTCTCTCTCTCTCTCTCTCTCTCTCTCTCTCTCTCTCTCTCTCTCTCTCACTCTCACACACACACACACACACACACACACACACACACACACACACACACACACACACACACACACACGCGCAAGTGCATAATATGCCAATGAATAGCTCACTTTGTATGTCTGCT
>NC_137817.1:24849471-24874471 GCF_963921795.1 Nannobrachium achirus
AGAGAGAGAGATAGAGAGAGAGATAGAGAGAGAGAGAGAGAGAGAGATACTTCTGCCATCTTCGGACAGGACAGGTTTGCTTTATAATTCTAATTATATAGGTACTGTAGGTTTCAATGGCTTGTGTGTTTAAACCTTAAAATATCACACCAGATACAAGTCCCACACACATAACACCTGAGATTCAAACCCAGGTCTCCCCTGTGGGAAAACCAAACATCTACAGCTAGGGCAAGATGGAATCCCCCCTTGGCCAGGGGAATGTATTTGGGCTTCATACTCAGGTACCCGCGTAGGTTTACACACACGCACGCACGCAGGCACGCACCCACGCACCCACGCACGCACGCACGCACGCACGCACACACACACACACACACACACACACACACACACACACACACACACACACACACACACACACACACACACACACACACACAGAGAGAGAAGGCGAGTGAATGGGTTATGGGAGTATTTGGAAGCAGCCAGCTGGGATCCTGTAAAACTGTCATTCTTCTTTATGAAAAGCTATCATTCTCTTCTTGAGCCTGTCAGCCAGTGTCGGCCACTGACATGCTGCCACCACAGAACCCTCATTCAGCCTGGAGAGAATGGCTTGACCGTCTCACACAGATGGAAACAAAAACAGGAAGGGGACGTACTGGGAAGGAAGCTGGCAGAGGAGGGCTGAGAATGGCAAAAGCATTAACCCAATTCTGGGCATGGACATGGTCATAATAGGCAAACAGTTGGTGAAAATAGGCATGAGCCCCTGTTAAGGCTCTCAGCTTAAGGACCTCAGGTGTGCAGGCAATGTTGAATGGTGTGTTTTGGATAAAAACGGGCCATGGACCTCGATGAGTTCTCATAAGGGCTATAGGAAAGTTCACTGCGTATATTTGAAAAATATATCCCAGATATCCCTCCGAAGGAAATAAAGCACAAATGTGTCATCACCCACAGTCAGACTTAAAAAAAGAAAAAACTGCACTCAAAGAATGAATTCAACTTTTACATGTGAGGGGAGTCTTGTGGCACAGCCAGTTGGCACTCTGACAACATGCTCCTTCTCCAAGACCTGAGTTCAAATGCATCCCCAGTGCTCTGTGCTTTTCCTATCTCACTGTTCCTGTATAATCAAGGGCCATAGTATCTTTGAAAAATACCTTTTTATACCACACTGCTCGGCTACAATGGATGTTAATATTAAAGGGATCACCCTTTGGGGGCAAATAGTGATGGTGGGGGCCAATAGCTTGCACCTCTCTCTTGGATCATCTCAACAACAAAAATAAAACGCTTTCTTTAACTGGTGGTCAGGACCCATACTAGTTTATGGGCTTTTTGCTTGTGGGGCCCAACATGACAAGAACAGAAATGTGTTTTTAATGAATATGGGACTCAGGGTGAGTCTAAAATTCTCTTTTGGGTCGTTGGTGGAAAGGTTTTAAGGCCTCCTATAATTGCAGATCACAGACGATCAGAGTTATGTCGTAAAACGATGGCACTTTCAGTATTTCTAAGTAATGGGAAAGAAATTGAACAGAAGATGCTTCTTCGTCTCTCGCTTGCTTCCAGGGACTGTTGGAGAACCCTGATAATTTACTGTATACAATATACCGTAGAAGACTAGAGTACAACAGACTACAATACAAATCAATAAAATGTAAGCTGTAAAAGCAAAGAAAAGTAGTCCTTTTTGTCACCTAAAAAGATTAAAACAATACAGCAGGGTACAACAAAATGTAATACAATACAACACAACATCATACATTACAACAGTATACAAAACACAGAGCCTGACAGCACAATTTGCCCTTGGATAAATACTGACATGAGAACAGGATTTTTCTATAGTTGTTACAACTTGGATGCGAAAATAGACAAAGTAGGAAAATACAAAGGTCTGGATTTACATTTAGTACAGTGCAGACTGTGGGCAGATCTTCTGTGCAGCATCCATAATCTTAGCGGAACTATGTCTAATTTACAAACACTGCAGCTAATTAATCGATATGAACTCAGAACCCCCATGGTTTATGTTGTGGCAATATATAGTATACAACCAGAGGCGTCAATTGGGTATGGCAAGGTATGACAGCTGCCATACCTTGGCTACAGGGGGAAAAAATAAAATGTACTTCTTAAAATAAATTCATCATGCCTGTTGCTAAGGTATGGCAACATGACTGTTGTCTTGCACGCGCGCCTTCACGTGCGTGCATGACACCAGTCATGTTGCCATACCTTAGCTTTTGCTGAACTGACGCCACTGAGTACAACGCTATAGTGAATAACATTGCCATTATAACAAACACACACACACACACACACACACACACACACACACACACACACACACACACACACACACACACACACACACACACACACACACACACACACACACACACACACGTGTGATGTACACATATACACACAGACAAGAAAAAAGTTAGAACAAACAAAGGTAGCAAAGTGTTGGTTAATGAAGTGAAGGAAAATGAAACTACCCTGGAATAATGAGGTACAATTGTCACAAAGAAAAAATAGGATTTGGACATTTATACAAAAGGTAAATGCTGAGGGGTTAATCAAATAAATACCACCACAGAGAAGGTCTCATTGCGCAAGTCAATTTAAGTTCAAGTCAATGCTATGGGGCAGGTCCCATCACAAAAGTCCCATGACTCAGCAACAAAAAAGCTCCTCAAAACCAGAAGCCAAAACTCATAGAGATGAAAAAAAAGAAAGTTGAATTTCCATATTTGTTTATTCGTTTCTCTGTGTAATGCTGCTGCAAAGCCCCACTCTCTACACCACACTGAGTGTATAGTCTACCTCCACACTGTCTACACCGAGAGGAGATATCTTGTTGTAATAAGCAATAGCAGTAATGCAATATCAATATCAATATATATAAAAAAGAAGTGCAGAGATGAGTGCCTCAAACGCGTGTAGCCATGGAATGATATATCAGTCTTGAGTGTATTATTGTTTTTATAACACAGTTACCAGCAATTTGAATTGTAAGCGTCACACACAGTTTTTAATAAAAATGTTATCTTGCAAACCAAAACCTACAATTTGACAGTGGGCAACAGAGAACATTAATGTGTTACAATATGGAGTTCCAATACAGTCTTGTAGTCCAGGGGCCAGACCAGATGTCGGTACCACTCAAGGCTATATTGGATGATAACCCTTAAGGTCACAGCTAAGTTAGTGTTATTGATTGATTGATTGATTGATTGATTGATTGATTGATTGAATACTTTATTAAACAGAAATACAGGCAGTACGAGTGCAGTCATACACTTTGCCTAAAAGGACAAAACCAAACACGTCCTTGCTGTCTTGTTTCCATTTGGGGTACTACAGTAATAGCTTACCAGCTAATCAGCTGTTAACACTTTTATAGCCAGGTATGTAATTAATCCATTGTTTTTACCAGATTTTCGAGGTTCCATGAACGCACCACTGCCAGGTACCGGAAGTAATCCGATTACATTTGGACGAATGCCGATTTGTCTTTTCTTTCACCGTGGCCATCCATGCTTTTGTTATGGTCCATATGAGAAGGGCTAGTTTAGTTAACAAGAACGCGATCTGGAGATAGAAGCCATTTTCCTGCAGACCATTCCATTGCTTCCAACGGTGGATTTCACTTCCTGATTCCGTTTTCTCACGATGGATTATGGGGATTCGAGTTTTTTGCATCAGTGCTGTGTGCCGTGGAGCCACAACTACGGTTTAATAAGAAACGCTGTATCCCGACTTTAATCGGGGAACAGCGCTCGACAGTCGGATTTGAAATCCAAATTTTAGTCGGGATCGACACAAAGTTACCCTTCCCCTTAGAAATATTTCATTTTAGATGCTGGTGCATTATCAGGCAAGCAAACTGACACTGTGGGAGCCAACCCAGGAAAAAGCTAGGAAATAAAAGGCAAGAAGCTCACCATCGACATAGATAAACTGCGGCGTAACAGCAGAGCTGACAACACTGCAGAGCTCAAGACCCTGATGCTAGACAGGAGGGTGTGGAGGGAGGGCGATGGAGTCCTGAGTTGGTGTCGGCTAGACCTCACTCTCACATCACATCATCACATGTTCAGGATTGTGCTTTGTTAAATTTTTAAGGGGGCGCTCTGGGCTTTCATTCAAGACCTTTTGTGAATATGTATGGCAAGTAGCCTACAGTGGTCATTGGAGGTCTTCAAATGTTGAAGAGGTCTAAATCATATATTGTTTCTCTCCTTTGGCATCAAGAAGCATCAGAGAAACAAAACACAAAAGTTGGAAAACTGACACAACTCTACAGACTTCATTCTGAGGGGTAATACTCAGCCTTGTATTAAACAAGCAGTTTTAATGTGAAACAGACTGGTCAATATGCCTGTGAAAAATATAATATATCATATCCTACTAATAAACGACCAAATGCCTGTCTGTCCGATGTCTGTCTGATATACCTGACATGACATCACTGATACTAACAGTGTCCAAATTTGGAGATAATTGACATACCGCTACCTGTACTGCACATGCGTCGCCAACATGGTAACAGCCGTATGCTGAAACAGTGCCCAAATTTGGAGATGACTGACATCACTGATACCACCGACCGCCATGGTAACAGCTGCATGCTGAAACAGTGCCCAAATTTGGAGAATGAAATATGTCCTGGAAAGACATAATTTTTAGGATGGCATCCAGTAGGCCTGCCAAGAGGAAATGGCTATTATCTGAAATACTATTCAACCTTGAAAGGTGCTTTTGGTGTCAGTGAATTACTATCAGTTAATTATTTATTGCCAAATCCAAGATGGCATCCTAATAGAATAACACAATACGTGTGTGTGTGTGTGTGTGTGTGTGTGTGTGTGTGTGTGTGTGTGTGTGTGTGTGTGTGTGTGTGTGTGTGTGTGTGTGTACGCGCGTGTGCGTGCGTGCGTGTGTGTGTGTGTAGGCTGAACATCACCAACAATGAAACATTCTGGGTAAATTATACATTTTCTGAATTCCATTTTTTTGTGTTTTGTGTCTGATGTTTCTTGATGCCACAGAATCAGAAAAAAGCGCTTCTACCTACAGATCACAAAGACTTTGTAGAGTTCAGTCTCTGCTGTTCAAAGCCATCTTAGGTGGAAATTGTGTAAAGAAATTGTGTGAGTATAAGTTTAAAGAGCTCCATTGACCACTGTACTTGTCACAAATATTCATAAAAGGTCTTAAATGAAAGCAAAGAGTGGCCCCTTAAAAGTGATACCAAACACAATAATATAAAACTTTGAAATATGTCCTGAACATGAGCCAATACCAAGACATGCACCAGCATCTAAAATGCAATATTTCAATGGGTGAGGGTAACTTTAACAGGGGCGGCAGTGGCTCAGGGGTAGAGAGGCTGGTAGAGCCAGGTTCCCAGTTCGATCCCGGGCTCCCCCAGAGTTTGTGTCGAAGTGCTGCTGAGCAAGACGCTGAACCCCTATAATTGCTCTCGATGTGCAGGTTGGTGCCTTGAATGGTTTCCTCTGCCATCGGTGTATGATTGTGTGTGTGTGAATGGGTGAATGTAATGCACAATCTATGTAAAGTGCTTTGGAATAAAGCGCAAAATGCACCATTTATCATTTACCATTTTAACAGCTGATAACACCAACTTAGCTGTGGCTGAGGAAGGGTTATCATGCCAAAATGTGTATGCGATGAATTTGACTCATAGCAATGTAGGCCTGTCTGTACCTTGAGAATTAAAACGTGCTTTGTTGACGTTCGAGATCAAGAGATGTTACAGTGAGTTGCGAGATTACTATTTGGAACATTTCTTCCACCTCAGGACAAGGGAACATAGATATCAAACAAATATCAACACATTGTTTATTTCTTAATGATCTGTGTTCCTTTAATCAAAGCAGCATTATACTCCAAGCTGACAAAGGATCTAAAGAGAATGGGAATCTTTGAACCGTCTCCTCCTTCAGATCATAAAGACTTTGTGGAGTTCAGTCTCTGCTGTTCAAAACAATCTGCCAAATGGAATTATTTCACTCAGGCTATATTTTAAATAATACCAAAATTAACGCATCGCTGAACTAATGGGATGCTAACTGGCTATCTCACAAAAAGTTTGCAAATAAGGACCATGACATCAAGTGAGTCACAAACTCCTTTTATGTTGCTTCAACTTTTAGGCTAGCTTTGTATGCCTCCAGAGTCTGCTCTGTCGCTGGATTCGAAAGGCCTTTTTAGAGTGAGAATTACTATAGTCTGGCCTGGGGTAACATTTTAAGAACTCATAATTGGGACAAAACTTGTCCCAACTTGTACATCTGAACACCCATTTCAAGATCTTCCATTTTCCATTTGTCTTCAGTTTGAAATCTTCCTCCATGGAAACATCAGACCAAATCATAGATCAAAATAAAAGTTCCTGAATAAATAAAAGAAAAATATGCACAATTTAAAATGTAGATGTGCTTTCGCTATGACTATCTTTGCTTCTTCAGTTGCAAATTCCAGCTATATTATTAATAAGATATTTTCCAGAGATACCAGATAAATATCTTACAATACCTTGCCCAAGGCCACCTAGACAATAATTGTTGACCACTTGAAGAGAGATTTGGTGTAGAGGGAAAAAGAAGCGGAATTAATGATTTTTTTAAAACACATTTTTGGACACTACTCCTACAGATTTTGCCCTAAAATCACGCAAATCGGTACACAGTATGTCTACACTCATCTCATCAACATGGATCTGTCCCATAGAGCGCCACCATCAGGCTGATTTTTTAAAACACATTTTTGGACACTGCTCCTACACATTTTGGCCTAAAATCACGCTGCGACCTGACGGTCGCTTATCTCCCGATTAGGGAGTCTTACTGGTTATATGTAACAAGGTGTTTTTATTTTAATTCAACAAAGTCTATAATTGGTAAAACATGTCTGACATTGATAATAAACCAAGCGCTTCGATCTGTGCTGATTTCTACATTCTACTGATAAATGATGGCCTCTGTGTACACACACATTATCCTAAAACTAGTGCACAATGTCATCACAGACACACAGAGCTCAATGTTCAACAAGGTAACAGAGGCAGATCAGTACAGGATAAGGAAACAATTAGTCTGGGTGGCATAATGCATGATGAGATAATGAGATACTGAGACTCTTGTTCTGTCTGAATGTGTTCCTGTGTTACACTACTCTCTGAATCTGTGAATCTTTCTTTGGTTTATGACCTTACATATCACTTGCTTTTTGCTAACAGACACTTGGGGGTCCAGTGATAATTCTCAATAATGACACTGCAATGTTAAAACCTTTAAATTCTAATTCTCATATAGCGTAATCATATCTCACAGAGGAAAGACTAAAAGTCAGATGTGTGATATGTCACAACTAAAGTTTGAGCTTTTTCAATGTAAAAGTATCAGTGCCCTATTGTAGAAACACTCACACAACATGTGTTACAAAAGTAGCCAACAAGACATTCAAAATGGACTTGAGTAAAAGTACATTGAGATCTAAATTATACTTAAAGGAGTAGTTCACCCCAAAAATGTTTTTTTTCCCTATTGATTAGTCACGCCATGGAGACTTGAGTTCAATAATATATTTTGTATTTATCACAAGACAAAACAAAAAAAAAAATGATTATAGTACCCCCATTGATTCTGAATGGGGACCCAAATGGCCTTGGATGGGGACCCAAATACAAGGCCCTGGATGGGGACCCAAATGCATTTGGGTTCAGAATCAATGGGGGTAAATTTACTTGACCCTTGACCCTAAATTTACCGCATTGACCCAAATGCATTTGGGTCCCCATCCAGGGCCTTATTTGTGTCCCCATCTGGGGCCATGCATTTGGGTCCCAATCTAGAATCAATAGAGGTAAATTTACTATAATCATTTATTTATTTTTTGTCTTAGGAATGCGACAAAAAAAATTATATATATATATATATATATATATATATATATATATATATGTTATTGAACTCAAGTCTCCATGGCGTGACTAATCAATGGGAAAAAAAAGTCAATTTGGGGGTGAACTACTCCTTTAAAAGTACATGTCCTGTTCCACAAGGTATCATGTATAAAATTAATCTTTTTAAAATAGCAGATCTACAAACTGTTGCATTGTGACAGTAATTGTAGCGGAGTAAAAGTACAATATTTGCCTATTAAATGTACTTAGTTACTTTCCACCACTGGCGTTAGACTTTGAGATATCCTGTTTGGGACCTTACTGACAGAGCAACATTGCCATACTTTCATTAGCAAGGCTAAAAATGCAAATTAAGAATGATAACAGTGAGTGATAAAAGAACAAGTGAGAACAATACAATTATGGCCAATGTTAAGAACATAAAATCCAGAAAATAAAGCACACGTATGAATACAGTAGAGTATATACTGTATAATGTTAGGATTCCATGCTTCTTTTTTCTTTCTCCATTCATTCTCTAGCATGACTAGCAGTGCATGTATAGTCCCTTTATCTGGCAATGCATCCCTGGAGAAGCACAGTGACTTGGATGAAAAACTGGGTACCCACATGTACGCCATGAATATTTATAAGATACATTATAGAGCAACCTATGGGGAAAACCTCTTGAACGACTATATGAATAAGCCATTCATTCAAGCTGTGAAAACAATATGAACAAACACACAAGAGGCCTGGTATAGTCTAATTAATTTTCATGAAATCAAGATGATATCTATAATAACGACATGTTTTGCTTTTAAGTCAGAGGATAGAGATTTATTTTTAATGTTTTGACAAAACAAATACAAATGAGAAGTGAGAGGAATCTAGCTAGTACAGTATATGAAATATACTGTATAATGAAAACATAAATAAAACAACAACAACAACAACAACACAGAAAAGTATCTTACTGTATGCTACAGCTGTAACTGCTTAGTGCATAGTTAGGGCTTTAAAAGATAAATTAATAGATGCATAAACACTTAAATGAATGTCATGTTATGGCATTACCAACATAGAATAATAATGCTCTTAGACTAAAGAGTGCATATAACAGCTTAGCTTGGCTTGACTGACACAGATCTAGGACTAAACAGTAGGCTAAACAAAGAGATTGCATTATGTCTTATCTTTGATACCAGCTAGCTAAATTTCTCTCTTTGGAAAACTGCTATTAACCAAAGGCAACCTAGCAATCCTATTAAGGGCAAACAATTATATTCCTTTGATGTATGTAATAGTTTACTATTGTCCTTGTGTGGGTCTGCAGTTCAGTTCAGTTGTCTATATGAACGACTGCTTGTGTAGACTATCTTTTTATTATCAGTTGATTCAGAAGAAGAATTGAGCATGGCAAGCAGAATTGTGGCTGTCACTCACATAATTACATAGATAATATATACGGTCTGAACAACATGTATTGTGCAAGAGACTAAAAGTGCAAGCAATGCATTGGTAAACCATCTGCGGATATAGCCTTTGACTGGACAATATGGTTATTGCAGTAATAAAGCTGTAATTAAATGCACCATGATCCCAGATCTATTCCTGTATGACCTCAAAAGCAAGTTTCACACAATGGGACACTAGACGTATGTCATGACTCATGACCTTGAGCAAACCTTTTTTACAACTTTAGACAATTATTAATTATTACAGTGCGTGCGTGCGTGCGTGCGTGCGTGCGTGCGTGCGTGCGTGGCTGCGTGCGTGCGTGCGTGCGTGCGTGCGTCACAGACAGAGTGTCAAATGGCTACTTTACAGTAGTCTAATACAATCATATCTGAGGAAGAAGCCCAGCAGTGTGAATGAAGTGGACAAAAGAGCATCCAAATATAAAATGACACGCACGCACGCACGCACGCACGCACGCACGCACGCACGCACGCACGCACACACACACACACACACACACACACACACACACACACACACACACACACACACACACACACACACACACACACACACACACACACACACACACACACACACACACACACACACACACACACACACATAACGTGCATACATGTGTGTAAGAATGAGAGTGTGGCTCGAAGCATGCACGATTTGTTTATCTTTAAACAGTCATGCAAGATGAGTTAGCAAGCTCGTGGCCAGATGGTGTCCTCGCCAAAAGCCTCATATGGCGCACACGCACACACACACACACACACACACACACACACACACACACACACACACACACACACACACACACACACACACACACACACAAATATCTCAGCCTATCATCTCTCTCTATCTCTCTCAGCTTGCTCTAGCCTCAAACTGTCGGAGCAAAAATACCCACAGCTTGTTGAGAGACCTAATTCTCACACACTGCTCTCCCTGGAGAGAGACAGAGAATGAAAGAGAGAGAGAGAGAGAGAGAGAGAGAGAGAGAGAGAGAGAGAGAGAGTTGCTGCCTCAACAAGTTCTTGTTGGAGTAAAGTACATGGGACAAAGAAGGAGAGCAAGAATGATGGAGCGAAATCTCGGGGTGGGGTGGAACACACAAAGAGAGACAGAAGGAGAGAGAGAGAGGTAATGGTGTAAAATTTAGCCCTGTAAGCGTAAACGTCTACCCTCTCATCAGCGTAGGAGTCCTCGACTCCAGCTTCTGTGTCTGACGCAGAAACAGAAAGACGGAGGGAGAACATGGAGGGTGGTGGAGCACAACTTCTAGAATTGTCAGGATAACACGCCTCTGAGGGGTGTTCAACTACACGAACCCAAGCATCAAAAGGAGGGGGACTGCTATACTGCAGACCCCTTGGGGACTCTGGTCAACATAAGCATACAGGGTGTAAATGGTTAAGAATAGTCTTCAGCAATTGTTTCCCCAATTGTGTTTTTTTATTTATTTTTTTGCTTTGCTTTGTCTCTTTTACTTGAGCCTTGAACCTCTCTATATATCTTGGAGAGATCTATGGAGACTAAAGGACAAACATGCTATAGACCAGGGGTTCTCAAACCTTTTTAGGCCGTGACCCCCACCCTGACAAGCACTTGGAATTGTAGGTATTACATTTAATGTGACTCGGTTCCACAGATAAATATTGTGAAAATAGCAGATCTACATGCTCACAACGCCTCGCACTGCGAGGCGTTGTGAGCATGTAGATCTGCTATTAAACAATGTTCGCCTCTTGCTTACTTAATATTTGACAGTTTGGCCAGTTTGGTATTAAAACAGTCTTGAAAGTCCTTCAATTGTCACTTTATGAATGTGCAGATACCCTGTATACACTTATGGGTTTGTTACCGTTGAGTGAGACATTTTTTTTACATTAAGCTAATCATCTGGGGACCTCACAAAATAATTTGGGGACCCCCAAGTTTGAGAACCACTGCTATAGACAGATATACAGTACATATATCGCCATCACATTCAAATCCGAACAGTTTCCCACTGCACTACCTGTGAGCCAAATAATCCAATGCCGTAAAATGTCAAAAATGAAAGTGACAATATAGTATAGCACACACAGATTATGCTGAGAAGAGTTGGAAGAAAGCAGGTTCCCTCGAATACTGCATGGTTCCTGTCTGTCCATATATAGAGTTGGCCTGAGTCCAGATTCATCTGATGGGTGAGGCAGAACAGGAAGTGAGCTCTTGCATATTGTCATCAACACTGCATCATATCTATCTGTCAGTGTGTTTATGTGTTTACTCTGAGTGGGCAGAGAGTGTAATCAAACAAATATATAAGTACAGATTCATCACTGCATCTTCCCGGTCATCTGTGGGTGTCAGCAGGGCAAGTAAAAGAGCATAATAGCGCTCTCTTTCTCTCTCTGTCTCTTTCTAAGCTCTTCCCAAATCGTTTGGTAAGATCCTTATCTATCAATAATAATGATATCATGCAGGGAGTTGGCACAGAATACATGTAGGTGGTTTGGGTTTCCATCTCTCTCTCTCTCTCTCTCTCTCTCTCTCTCACTGACACTTTCCTAACTTTATCCCATGCATGCTGAAAGAGAGAATGAACCGAAATTTGGCAAGAACTAGGCCAATACTCTGAACCTGTGTGTGTGTGTGTGTGTGTGTGTGTGTGTGTGTGTGTGTGTGTGTGTGTGTGTGTGTGACAAGATTAGTTCTTCTAGGATTTAACCATGAATGTCTGACCGAGATATGGTGGACTGAGATTGTAAAGGAAAGCACCTGCTTCTAATGATATCAACGCACTTAATGCGAAATATTCACGTGCTTTCAGACTCTTCAATGCAGAAAGTATCCAGGATACTTGGATATCCAGTATGCCAATGCAGAGATATTAGTAGTAAAATGTCGACATCTAGTGGTCAACCTCAGAGGAGCGCAAAAATAAAACCTGAGGTGATTCCCAGCCTCGAACCAGATGCCAAGATGCCAAGTATGCTCTGTTCCCCGGTGTAACGCCCCACGCCACAGACCCCGACGGAGCGGCGCGGTATTGGGCGCCGATGACCCCCGTGAGTCGCCACCGAGGCGAGCGCTAGCGAGCCGAGTTGCCGCGACGAGCGGTGGGAACGGCGCCCAATCCCACTCAGCCGCGTTACCGAGTTATGTGCCGTTATGGACAGAATAGTAAATATTCAGTCCCTCACTATCAACATCTACCCCACTATCCACGTCATAGATAAATGCACAAAAAAGGAGTCACTTCATCCGTTCATTAGCTCAGTCAGTAGAGCACGGATGCAACAAACCCACGGTTTGGGTTCGATTCCCCTGAGGGGAACAATATTCAAGGCGAGAGATATCGGCGCATGCGTACTTCAAAGTATCCACGGAGGATACTCCTCCGTGGATACCCAGTGCATATTCTCTGCATTCAAACGTCTGAGAAATGGTGAAAAAGTCGGATTGAATGCGAAGAGAGCAGTCGAAGCCGGTGAGGAAAGAGTCATAGAGACTCAGAGAGAAAAACAGACGGAGAGATGGAAAGTTATTTAATAACATGACATAAAACTGCATTGCCAATAAATGTAGAAATACATTTACCATATTACACACATGTACGCACACAGGCACGAGCACACGCACGCACGCACGCACGCATTACACAATCACGCACACCTTGTGTACAAAAAATGTCTATTAAAACTCAATTTCACTCAGTAGCTCTATGCAAATTCTCTAGCATCATCAACACATCACTCATCATAATCCCTCTTTGTCCTGCCGTCTTTTGGAGAGTAATGGAATGTACCAGAGCCTTTTGGTGACTGTTGATAATAATGGACGAAACAATACTAAGGCTATCAAAGCCAGCACCCAGCTGTGCCCTATCACTTGTCACATAAGATGCAGCATTGTTTCTTTCTCGTGTTTTCTTCCCTTGCTAGTTACATTACGCCCACCACCAGGCACGTGCACATATAGACATCAAAGGGGGCTTGAGCCCCTGCCCTTTTATCCATCTGTAAAAATTGCCCTCTCCAGACCATGAATGCAGTTTTTACTATGGTGAAAGAAATGCAAATGCCCCCCCCCCCCCCCCCCGCTTTCCATGCCATACCTGAATGCAGCATTCAAGAGAATTGCCTTATCCAAACACTCCTGAACTTGAATGCAGCATCTTATGTTGAAAGTGCCCTCTCTCTGTAGGATTCCATGCCGTACGCCACATCTCCAGTATTGACTTGATTATGCTTAGTTCAGTGTGGTATCTATCACATACCGAAAATAGCCGACCTCCAAGCTCACAACGCGTCACAGCACGACACGTTGTGAGGTTGGAGGTCTGCTATTTTCAATATTTTGGAGGTCTGCTATTTTCACCAAAATGTCCAAAAGGCCATTTTAGACATTTCAGCACCTGCCTCTCAAACATGCTCTGCACGTCCCTGCCCACCACCTCTTTAAGTTTGCCTGACTCTCTCTTGTCTATATCATTCTCTCTTTTCCTTCTTTCCTAAATTGCATACCGGTAGCTCCCATCATCCTTCATTTGAAATGACTACTCCAATAGGCTCAGTCATCAGATACATTCACGTGAACTTCAATGAATGAGCATACTGTAGGTCTTGATTAATTAGTTGAAAAATCTATTACACGTCACAATTTGTCTGTAATCAGCCGCGATCGAAACCCTGGTGAAATATACTCTAAACACACACCTGTGACCGCATAATCAATTTTACTGTGCTAAACAAATTGTTGCAAAATGTCACAAGGAGGACTGCTAACAAAAAAATAAACTACTTCAACAGTTGCACTGACATTCAGCTAATTGTTTAAGTGGTGCCATAGTTCCGTACTTTTTCTGTTTTGTATGTGTCCATGGAGTTAACATTACTCTAATAGACCCCCAGGTGTGGTTATAACATACAAATATGTCTTCCCTGTGTATTTTTGGTTTCTTCCTGAAAGCTGAAAGTCTCTGAGTCAAAATGGCCAATCCCAATACACCACTTTAGTGACACAATAGAATCATCCCGTCCCCTTTTTACCATACAGCAACAGCCGTGGGCATGGCTAACTTCAGGTGGGTCACCACCCACCTGAAAACCAGGTATACTTAATGAAAAGGTGGGTGTGGCCACATAAAAACATAATTTTAACAATTTCTGTACACTTTTTTGAAAGAAAAAAAAATATCTTCCTCCAAGTATAATCATAATACCTGATGATCATGTTTTAGCAGGGAAAAACTCATTGCACCGTCTTTAAAACAAATATTTAAAGTTGTACTATGTAACTTTTTTTATAAAACAAATCTTAAAATTCTCCTAACTATTAAATCACAAAAGTTTTAGAAGATCCGCGCCGTGAATTTCAGCCTGTAAAGCCTTCTCTGTATGTAAACTGAGATCCTTGCCGTGGACCGGATCTCGCGCCAAAATTGCGTCATCACACTACCGGCCAATCACAGCGAGGGTTATACAACTGCCGGCCAATCACAGCGCATCTTGAAGTGGGGTCGCTATGGCAGCCATATTTGTTGTCGCCCGTTTGTACCATCCCTTCTCTAGGTAATTTCGCCTACCAGGCAGGGTGAAGGAGTCCGTATCTCTGGAATTACTGAACGCACAGGAACAAGGGACCCCTTAAAAGATAGATCTCAGCGAGGTGGAGGCAGACGCGGGGGTCTGAAGGTACGAAAAACGTCCGAAAGACGCGGACGCGACCGCGGTTTGCTATAGGGCTAATGACCACTAGTTGGGCATCTTACACAGTATGGCTTTAAGTATATTATTCTTAAATACAGACACAGTGGAGTGCCTGCATGTTGCTGTGTCTTTGTTACTTGGCAACCATTCTGCTAAATGTTCAGCTAAAGCAAGCAATGCTATTGCTTGTTTTAAGAATGATTATTTGTCAATAAATGACTGCATCTTTTTGCTCAGTGTTTATTTTATGAACCCTTGCCAGGTATACATTTGTAGTAACCGTTTTATAAATTAAGTAAGCCACGCAAGGCTGTTTCATTTAGATTTTTAGAACAGCTACAGTAATGGGTGTTAGGCATCATACAAATCACTGTGTAAACCATGGTCTCTTGGGTGCTTATTGCTTAATTGATTCTAAACTCCAAATGTTCAATCAAGTATCAATCATGTCATTTTCCCCCAATAAACCACTCATTACACTAGAGCTTTGAGCTATAGACTGCAAATGGGCAAAGTGGATGTAACATTTTCATTGTGGGCCAGCATGTTCGGTATTCGCCAAATCAGGGTGGAATATAGAACGTGAAAAATCGGACAGATGAACAGCTTGCAAAACATAGTCTCGGCCATGCCTTCGGCCTGGTGGAGACAATTAAAGTATTTGAAATGAAAGTAATTAAGACGACACACCTGATTTATGGTAACTAGATTTATGTAACTAGACATACCAGTACCAGAGATTGCGTTAGACCGGAAATTGCCGGATTTGACCGATTTATAATGACAAAGACCGGAAAATATAAACCTCATCGGACATAAGGACCGATTGAAAATGACACGGCAGTTCACCGCAAATCTCTCTCTCTCTCTCTCTCTCTCTCTCTCTCTCTTTCTCAATGTCTCTCTCTCTCTCTCTCTCTCCCTCATCACTCTCCTCTCTCACATGCACGTCTGGTTGCACAAACACACACGGGTTAAGTTTCACTTTTTGGAGCGGTGAAAGCGCTCCCAATAGACAGGTATGTCCGTGGGTATGTGGGTGGGTGGCTGGCTGGCCGTGTCCGTAGCCTGGCAATACCTTGAGTGGCCACACACAACACACTAGTTAAAGGAGGGGCGCTGTTTTGTGCAGGCCAGGCACACTCACCACTCACTCACACGCAACACACACACACACACACACACACACACACACACACACACACACACACACACACACACACACACACACACACACACACACACACACACACACACACACACACACACACACACACACACACACACAGGGTATAGCTGCTCAGATTCACCGCTCCACTTCGAACCGAGGTTTGATTTTCCTGTTAATAATAACCTGTGTGAAATAAGCTGCATTGGGAGGTAAACGGGAGACACTTTATTGTGAAGGTAAGACAGGAAATGATAGTTGTTGCTGGGTAGGCCTAGTTGTCGGTTTGTTATGTTGTCGCTATGCTCTCTATGAGCTGCCTTGGTTTTGGAATATGAGCGCGCAGTTTAAGTTATAGTACATGAATGGACAGTCAAGAATAAGTTGTATTATCAGAACTGTTTAGCCTAAACATTAATTTGCGAACGGGGCGCTGGGGGAGAGAGAAGACAGCAGTCCATTTCAGCGTCATTTTGCAATGCGCACTGTGAACCCATGGGAATTATTGAAGGCACGCAGGACAACTACAACCCATATAAAACAAACTTTATACACTCGATTGAAGTTCTTTATGAGGAGATGTTATGGAAACTGTACAAGATCACCACCAAAGCCTTTTCAACCTTCCCAAAGTTGCATAACAGAGATGCAGGATGATCGTGACCACTCGACCATACTAGTGAGTAGTCTATAATTGATTCCTTTCTGGCCAGATTAATCTATCAACCTATGAAACATTGCGCAGACCCCACTTTCAGACTATTTCTCATTATTCTGTACATTATTATGTGTTGGCCTGAAATATGATGCAGAACAGAAACAACTTGTTATGAAACCATGCAGTATCTGTGCAAACACACAGCCTGCGTGAGTAGTCCAATATAATTAATTTCCTTATGCAAGATGATCGATCATCATCAAAACATACAGCTTCGGAAGCTGTATGTTTTTTGTACAGCCTACTACTCCTTTACATTCAATTAGTTCAGTCCCAACTATACAGCAGGACTTAAACTGTTGTTATTGGCTATGTTTTTGCACCTGCTTGTCATCCATGCATTCAAATTATTATGTCCGGTATTTTTATCAGATGTCCGATAAATTTTAATCATGCCGGTCACGGTGACCGGCTGTTAAAAATCCTAGCGCAACCTCTGACCAGTACATACTGTAATCACACTGACCAACCATAGGCCTAAGTGTACAGTACATGTAATCACTGTCTCTTCCATGCCTGTATTTGTCTGTGAATTTGTGTTTGTGTGTGTGTGTGTGTGTGTGTGTGTGTGTGTGTGTGTGTGTGTGTGTGTGTGTGTGTGTGTGTGTGTGTGTGTGTGTGTGTGTGTGTTCTCTATGCCTTCCTGTATAATGCTATTACAGTAAATAATTTTTTTTACATTTCAGTTAGCATACTATATTGCTGTATTCTCTTTGTAATTTGGCATGCTGCTATTTATACAAACACAAAATAAATCGTTTTCACAGACTGTCATACTGTCGTACAATGACAGATCTGAGCAATGCAGCAGGCTATATATGGTGTGTGTGCGCATGTGTGTGTGAGTGTGGGTGCGTGTGTGCGTTTGTGTGTGCGTTTGTGCGTGCGTGCCGTGGCCGTGGGTGTGTGTTTAAAGGGAAGAGTAAAACAAGAAATGATGCAAAAACAACAATGTGCCTGCAATAAAAAATATAAAGAAGTAGGAGAGGACACAAATTGAGCTGTTGTGTATTGTATTGTGTCTGTCTATAATGTAATGTGTGCATGCATTCGTACGCCAGTGTGTTGTCCATCTGTTATAGCATGAAATATTATAAAAGGACTTTTATTCACCGAAGAGACTAAATCCTTTAAAAGGGTAGATGACTCTGTGTGTGTGTGTGTGTGTGTGTGTGTGTGTGTGTGTGTGTGTGTGTGTGTGTGTGTGTGTGTGTGTGTGTGTGTGTTAATGCATTAATCTGATGAACTGCTCAATAGAAGGTTAAAATCCTATCTCAGTTCTAGTGCAGTACAGTGTAGTATGCAGTGCATATTGAAGAGAGTGTAGTCTAGTGGAATGCAAACAGTTATTTGGAATCTCACAGAATGGAAGCATATAAAGATTTGATTCTTGCTCACATCAGCATGTGAGCTGTGCATGCAATTAAGTAATGTGGCGCGGATCCATGGGAAAACCCTTGATTTCACCAAATAGCCTAAGCCTACTGCAATAGCAGATAATACAGCACCTTATCCACCTCTTTCCGCAGGAATTTACTGGAGAATTTGTTGCACCACACTTCCGGTTAACAGCAGACATACAAGCTCACATCGCGTCGCAGATGCAGCCGTTGTGAGCTTGTAGATCACACTCGGCTGCGGCGCCGGAAGCTCCGTCCAACTTCTGCGCAATGCACTATGGGATGTTGGAAAGCTGTGCAGATAAATTGTTTGTCTGAGTTAAAGGACGACTTCACCCATTTTCATATAATTGGTCCTCACTAATACAATTTTTTCCTACTCGGTCTGTGTCTCATAGGAGGTCTGTGGGCAGTTCAGAAACCCGCCTACAAGTGACATCACCGATTTGCCTATAATCACATGCCCCTAAAAAGGGATGTGAGGTTGGTGGGCCATACAGTAGTACAATGGTTCCCAAACTTTTCAATCAATCCATATAAAAGAATAGACTAGGATGTAAACAAAGTGTCAGGCTGACAAAGGCCAAAATGATTATTTTATCAATATTTTACGCTGTTTGTGGACATTTTTGAACAGAAACACATATATGAAGCATATTCTTTAATAAAAAATTTTTGAAACATAATTTTTATTTTAGCATCCGGTTTTCAAGAAAAAGTTGACTATGCTCCTTTAAATGTGTCTGTTTGTCTGTTTTAAAATGTATACAATTATATAGTCTATTTTCTAAATGTTGGAAAAGAGTAAAAGATTTTTACTGGAGTCGTGACACATAAAAAACACAAATGGGTCCCGACCCAGTGTTTGGGAACAGTGCAGTCGTGGATGGTAACCATGGCTAACCAGAGGTCTACATCTGTATGGCCCACCACCACCTTGCACTCTTTCAAAGCAATATGCTATTGGCCGTCTTGAATCTGTGAAAGATGCTGACAGAGAGCTCTATAAGGCTCTGCTGAGTGATCAGATTAAACACACACAAACGCACATGCACACACGCACACACTCACGCAGGCACGCACACACGCGCACACACAAACATTCTCAATCTCTCGACAGAGGCCATCGAGAGCCGGCTAACAAGACTAGTGATATCCCATTTATCTTCCTCACAGCCCAAATAACTTAAAACCTCCTAACACCTCTCTCTCTCTCTCTCTCTCTCTCTCTCACTGTCTCTCTCTCTCTCTCTGTGTGTGTGTGTGTGTGTGTGTGTGTGTGTGTGTGTGTGTGTGTGTGTGTGTGTGTGTGTGTGTGTGTGTGTGTGTGTGTGTGTGTGTGTGTGTGTGTGTGTGTGTGTGAGAGAGAGAGGGTGTCTGCATTAGCATTCAAATGTGTGGTGGTGGAGTGTGTGTATCCCTCTGACTCTGAACTACCCATAGACAGATATGAATGTGTACACATTTCTATGCAGCCTCCTCTACTCTTGAAGGAACTTTTTATATTTCTTTTACAGAAGTAGTGTTCCTCTACTACTTCTCTCATAGATATGATAACGGCCATTAAATCTGATAAGACATAAACGGCAACTCTGGTGTTAGACTTGTGTTACTAACAGCCATGCTACTGTGAAATAATGGGGCATAACAAAAATGCTTCTTGCACATTCCACAGGATAGTGTACAGTAAGTGTAAACAAACAGCTTCTGCTCCCTACACTGTTTGGTGCCTTATAACAGCGATTCTCAACCTGTGGCCAGGGCCCACGGGTGGGCCTTGAGGATATTGCAAGTGGGCCCTCAAATATTTGGCAAAAGACAGAGATTCTGATGAAAAATATCATTAATATAAATGTAGTCAGGAACACTCACGTCTAAGTAGATTTAACCATTTATTGCATAAATGGAATACAGTTAATCTTGGCGTTAATGGACTCCGCGTTCGGAGATGTTCCCTGAATTTTGTGTATGTTTTTTGAGCATGCTAAGCAAAATCAGGGAACGCTAAGCAATAGGCCTACCCCCCATAGGGATACACTAGCAGAACAATAGCAATACATTGACATGTAACTTAGTCAAAATCACAGTATTTGAGCTTAACAAAATTGACATGTAACTTAATCAGACAATGACAAGTGTTTGAGCTTAGCCAGACTGATCGTGCAAAGGTAGAGGCTGGGGTGGAGGAGGCAGCTAGCAACAAATGATTCCGAAGCTTTGGAAACCAAGTCATAGGTAGAGAAAGAAAGCCGTATTTAAAGGAGCCTTCCCTACTGATTGAGAGCTTTGATTGGAGTATGGCAGTCATGGTGTGACGTGTTGACCAGCAGATATGAGAATGTGGAATGATGAACAGAGCTGACTGACAGCTGACAGCTGGGCGGGACGACTCCTGTGTCCTGCATAAACTAACACGGTCGCTTCAAAAATCGTGCAAGCTCATTTTGCATGGTATCAAACATGACCGACGTGCATACAGTATCTCCTTGTATGGGCCGTTCTGTCTGTGACATCAGCTGTGGTGATGTCGGTCTCTGCGTATTTTCTATGACGTTAGTATTGTGTGACATTAGTCTCATGCTCATACGGACATAGGAATATAGCGACCAGACGTAGGAGCGGTCAGCAAAGTTCAAAATATTATGTAAAATGTAAAAATAAAAAGTCATGGTGTTTTTGTTGTTTTTTCTTTGATTGTTCATTAATCATTCTCTGTAAAATGGACACGGCCCACCCATCTGACCACTTAAAGCTATACTGTGTAAGTTGCTCAACTGGTGGTCTGTAGCAGTATAGCAAACCGCGGTCGCGTTTGCTTTTTTCGTCCGTTTTTCGCTCGCGGACCGGGCCGTCAGACCACCGCGTCCGCCTCGCCTCGCCGAGACGCTTTCAATGAGGTCTCCCGTGTCCTTCTACGAGCAGCGGTTGGAGAGTTACATGCTAGACTCCTCCAGTGTAAACACTGCAGTGTACTTCCTGAAGGCGTGTTTCCTAAACCCACCAGAGAGCCCGGCAGTGTATGTTCTGCGCTGTGATTGGCCGGCAGTGTATAACCCTCGCTGTGATTGGCCGGTAGTGTGATGACGCAATTTTTTTCGCGAAAACCGGTCCCGGGCAGGGATCATAGAAAACATATAAAGAGAAGGCTTTAGAAGCTGAAAATAACGGAGTGGGGGTTCTAAAACTTTAGCGATTTAACAGCTAGGACCATTTTAAGATTTGTTTTATAAAAAAAGTTACATGGTACAACTTTAAGTGGGACTAACGTCATAGAAAGTGAACGTTTTGCGCTTATCTAACGACACATTGACACATTTACTTATCACACTCATACATGCAGCACACGCCCAGACAGAAGAAAATACATTCTCTCTTGGATCAAACACATTCTTCAGCAAGCAGAAATATCATAACCAAAGAAATGACACAGAAACTGCATCAGAATATTTACTGGCTTCTGTTCTAACCCTTACAGCCCACACACAGGCATGCACACGTATACGCACATGCACTGCATTGCCAGTAGCTCACATCGCTGAGTCCATATCGTCACTGCCACAAGCAATCCCTAAACCAATGGGAGAGCAGAGCACTCAGCACTGACCCCAGCCCACTTAGGGCACGCCCCCCACCACACCCACAGCCAATGAGTGTTAACCTCCAGGGCTCTGTGCTCTCCCACTGACTCGTGGAGAAGGCCGAGACACATTGGAGCTTCACACTGCCTCCCTCTCTCCCTTTCTCACTTCCTATCAGCCTATCTATGCCCAGCCGCGTAGATCCACGAAATGCATAGGGGGGCTCCTGCGCGCGCGTCGCGTGCGCGATGCGCGTGCGCGCGCGCGATTTCGTTTTTTGGGCGTGCAGAGATCGGTTTTCGGCCAGTTTTACCCCCTCATTTTCCTTCAGATACAGGCCTTAACGGTTTTATGATGTATTATTTATTTACTTTTCAAGTTATCACTACTGCAATAACCAACACAACCAAAGCTTACATGAAAAAGTAAATAGTTACCATTGTTGCTTGTTGGTCAACTTGGTCCTCCCGAAATGTACAGTTCTAGTTCTGTAGCAACTTGGGACAGGTTGTGAGGTCGGTATCCATTTAATTCCAATAAATGTAGTCCAATGAAAACATAGTCCAATGAAAAAATCATGCTGTCCTTCTGGCTTCTTCCACACCACAGCAAGAGAGTGTATCCACCACAGCCAAAACAAAGTCGCCACATTATGATGTCATCACTCACTCTGAGACTCTCAGACTGAGAGTCAACTGTTATTACTACTAGTATAAAACGATTTGTACATGATTTGACCAGTGGCCACCTCATACAGAGCTTAGCTTCCCTCCTGCTGTTGTTGCTGGATGGTCCGGTCCCACAATCGTTCCTGACAGAAACTGTGTCCTGAACTATAGTTCCTCTCTATGGTCCTGCTAATGCAGAAGAGAATAAATAAATATTACACCTATTCTAGGTAGTAGGTAGGATATCCTCTAAAATGTGTTTACTATGGGCATGGTTTGGATGACAATATAGTCTTTGCAACAGAAAGTAATTATTAAAAACCATAGCAATTAAAAAATAATAGATTTAATATTAGATTTTTATTCTCAAAAATGATTATTTGATTATTCTAACCACTAATTACAATTAATTGTAGCTATTTCATGAAGGGTTTTACTTGATTGTTAGAACTATATAATTTTTAGCTTGATAACTGGTCATTGCGACCGTAGGTCGCATTTACTATCAAAAGCTCCACGGGCTGTCTGTCAGTCAGTGAGTGAGTCACACTTTTGCCCTGCTCATATCTCCACAACCGTTGCCCCGATCCATGCCAAAATTTCCACACAAACTCCTTGCCTGCCAAACTACAACCTCCAAGGACCCCCGGAGTTCCAGGGACCTGACCCCCAGGTGTAAAAGAAATACCAAATGTGCAAAAATGACCAAATGACCACCCCCACAGGGCTGCTCACGGGGAATTCCCGGGGACCACCCACTCCTGGTGCTCCAGAACGGATGCAAAAGTGGTGGCGCCCCCAGTGGAGGACCCCCTCCACTGCAGCTCACATAAAATGCCCTAACTCGGCCTAGGAGCGTCCGGGAGAGCCTGGGCCGGTACCTATTCGTCCGCCAAGGCAACGCGGAGACCCCACCCCTCATTTCTCACATGGCCCTCTTCTAGCGAGACCTACGGTCGCTTATCTCCCGATTAGGGAGTCTTACTGGTTTTAGGTTGTTTTTTAATGTCCACGGAATCAAGAAATGTTCTCCGCAGAATTCCGCATTATCAGGATTGTTCTCCGCGGAATCAATACTTTTTCTCCGCGGATTCCTGGGGGGACTATCTATTGAGTTATTCCAGCAGCACTCTTAAATACTTTAAAATGTCATCAATAATTATTTTCTCAAAAAAAAGATTTTTTTTTTTAGAAAAAAAACATTTTTTTTTTAGATTTTTTTTTTTTTGGGGGGGTACCAATTGGACCTGGGGGGGACACGTAACCCCTGTCCCCCCCGCGATTTGCGCCTATGTCTATGCCTCTATTATCCTATTTATCTCTCCTCTCATTCCTCTACACCTCTAATGTTTGAGCTCTAATGTTTGATTTGAAATCTGCCTGGTTGTAATTTGACATGAATTATTTTCTTATGACAATTTCTATGTTTTTTTCCTTTTCTTTTTCTTTTCTTTTTTTTTCACACCCAATGCCAATTGCCTAAGCTGTAATCCTGGGCATTACTCTCCCTCTGCCTGGTTAGAGCCCCGAACTGAGCTTCCTTCAGAGCATGAGGAGTGATCGGGCCGCTTCTTATCACCTGACGGGGGGGGGGGGGGGGGGGGGGGGGGAGCGTAGCACGTGGGAGACCCGGGGAGAACATGCGAACTCCACAAAGAAAGGCCCTATCGCCAACCCCACCTAGGGTATGGGCACTGGCGCGGAAGGGAGAACACGCTCACAGCGCCCACAGCATCGGGAATTCAACCCGGGACCCTCTAGCTGTGAGGCGACAGCGCTACTGACTGTGCCACCGTGCATAGTGCCCTTCAATACTTTTATAGTGCAATGTGACCAGTATGCGCTCAGTCTCAGTCTCAGTGCATCTAAGTATAATGGAATGTGTGCCTTGATCTGAGATCGATTTGCCAGTTAATATAGAGTCAGGGTCACTTTCATGACATGTCTGCAGTTTTTTAGAAAGTGTCCATTTGAAACTGACAGAGAAGAAACTAATGCATGATGTATGCCTTTAGCCAACTGATGCCAGCACTCCCATATAAAAGTTGTAGCTGAATAGTGACCTAAATCAGTATTTATAAAAATCTTTGTGCGTACAGGCTGTGAAATCTATTGCAGTGCTTAGTGCCATGTTTGTATTATACATTCTACAGTCATGAGGGCCAATAATTGCTTTTCCATCCCAAGTGCTCTGCCAGCTTTTGCTCTCTTGAACGCAGGGCTCGAAACCCAATCTCCAGAGGCTGAGAAAGTAAATGGCAATTCGAGCCACTCCACATTGCCAAAAGATTGTGTGGATTATACTGTTCTTTTTGGTTTGTCGCAGTTTTATATGGGACAAACAG
>NC_137817.1:24876971-24881971 GCF_963921795.1 Nannobrachium achirus
TCTTTACTTCATGCATGCCGTTTCATACTCCCTTTCTTTATTAGTCTCTGCCCAACGACCCACACATGTCATATTTTCTAGCCTACATTGCCTGCAAAGAAAAACATACTGCGAAACAAGAGCTCTGCTGGGACCTCAAACCACTCATAGGGAACACTAGGCTGTCTGTTATACCCTACTTAGGGGACTATGCATTTACCCCACAATAAATCAGGTTACATGAACCTGTCCATTTAATAGCCTACTGTACGTATACACGCCTGAGGAGCATGTGGATATGAAGAGAGTGTGTATAGAATGTGTGCTAGAGTCCAAAAGAGAGGGGAGATATTGTTTGTACATAAAGGTGAGCGTGTGTGCATTTGCTTGTGTGCATGTTATTAAAAGTGACTGAAGAGTTTAACTGTTATGTCTGTGAGTTGACTTCACATAAGCTCACATTATGTACATGGCATCTACACAACATGTGTACTAGGGCATTAACGACTTGTGATTTTTGCAAGTCGACTCGACTCAGTAAAAAGTTGAGTTGAAGTCGACTTTATCGTTTGATGACGTCATCACATCACACACGACCCCCCTATTATTTGGGGGAGGGGGGGGGGGGGGGGGGGGGTCCCCAGATGATTAACTTAATGTGAAACATTGTTTTCTCACTCAACTGTAAACAAACCAACATAATGTTTAAGTGTATAGAGGGTTTCTTCACATTTCTAAAGTGCCAATTTAAGGTCTTTTTAATACCTTTACAATGACAAATTAAACATTGTCCAAATTGTGAAATATATAGAGGCAGAAATTGTGAAAATACTTAGCCGTTGCGAGGCGTTGTGAGCATGTATTGTAGATTGTCTATTTTTACAATAGAAAGTTTTTTTTTTTTTAAACTTCGACTTTTGACTTTCTCTGGTGGGAGTCGACTTGTGTAATTAAGTCGACTGAGTCGACTTGTCAACTTTTTTGTTAATGCCCTAATGTGTACACAATAGGAATTAGCAGAGCGCATGTGAGTTTTGGAGGTGTACTGTGTACAAGCAGAGAGAGAGAGTCCCATAGTGTGGGTGTCATCGTTTATTAGCAAAGACAGCTAGCTAGACTGTCCTGGTTTTGCTTTGGCAGAATAATAAATCCCTGTCTGAGATGTTTTAGACACTGATATTATAATACTTGTAAAGGCCCCTTTAGCACAACTTTTTGTTATTTTAGTTTCGGGCTTTGATAATTCTGTATTGTAGTTACAGTACACAAACACAACAACGCAGGTATGTCAGTGAATGAGAGGTATGTATGTATGTATGTAAGAGGTAGCCTATATACCTTTATACTATCTTTGTTCCTCAATATCTTTTTAACACAGCCTTTAAAGGACAACTTTGTTTTTTTACAAAAAGGGTTCATATTTTAGATTGTAATTAAAGAATATCAAATATGATATCGTTTTAGAGATTTTAATGATTTAGATTTCAGTGGCTGAGGGCATGCGTACAAGTGGCTAAAATACGTCTTTTTTACAAAGAATAAGCCCATTCGCAAGATGCACTGCAATCTTTCATGGACAGATGTGACTTTTGGGGTTACTGTAAATAGCAATAAAGAAATTGCAGTCTAAAAATACATATTTAGCCACTTGTACACATGCCCCCATGCATGCGTACGCATGCCCCACATTTTAGCACGCTAAATGTGCTAAAACGATAGAATGAAGTAAAAAAACATTTTAACACTCACTTTTTCTTTTCTCTAATTACAATCTAAAATATGAAACCCTGTTGTAAAAAAACAAAGTTGTCCTTTAATTGTCCTAATGTGTCCTACGTACAAGTGCAGTATACTTAAGTACTGTAGCCTACTTAAGTACATGTTTGAGGTACTATATCTCAGAGGAAAATATTGTATTTTACTACACTACATTTTGACAATTTGAGTTACTAATGTAGCTTGTAGCGTCTACAAGCTCACAACACGTCGCATTGCGACGTATTGTGAGCTCTAAATGTGTCATCTGAAAATAAATAAAAAGCGTAATAAAAAACAATCTCGGCCTGGCGGAGACCTTTTTTTAGAAAACCCAATTCTTTTGAAGAATGTAGAAAATTGCATCGCAATTACAGTAACAAGAGTGAAATACTTCTGAGCAGATTTATTTGGCCATTACATTTCATGAAGTCAAGTTTTGATGTCAAATGATCAGTTTTAGATTTGGTTTAACACTGGACAGATCAGAATTATGAAAACGCATGTGTAAATGTAAAACACATAACAGAAAAATACATGTCATCCCACGTTCCACTCTCTCATGCACACCCTGTTGTACCTGCATATGCCCCAGGGTACCGCTATGGCTCTATCTGGGCACAAAGGAACCACAACAGAGATCTTTGACGGTCATGTTTTCAGCAAACACCCTCCACACACACTGCATACTGTATGAAATCCTCAGGGAAATACTTGTTGACGGAATTGTTACTGTTAATGTATATTTCAAATGCTATTTCCTCATTATCTTTCAGAATAAATGAGGCTATGGGTGGGTGATTAACAAATTATTGAAAGGCATAATTGTTGCCCCTGGTATGCAACCTTAGGCACAGACGCATTATCTGCTCGGCAGGATAACCTCGGGCAAAGACGGATCACGGATGCCTGGGTGATAATTTATGATTTACTTTAACATAATATCCGTCTGAATGAAACCTTATTCTACACCAGTTTATTTCCTTTTCTTTTTGATGCAATAAGGAGATCAACAAAACAATCATAATTTACACACAATTATTGAAAGATCAATATTGTTTAGCATTGGTATCAAAATGTAAGCGATAAAAGGGGTAATTGTTCAACCTGTTGCTAGCAGACTGGATAGTGGTCAGTATTTCCATTATTCACAGAGCTCACCATGGGTGGATTGGGGACGACGACGACAACAGGATGTTTTTCTCTTAAGACTTACAGTGGAGTCCTTGTGTTAGTCCCTCTTCTTTTTTACATATTCTTCTTTAATGCACTGTAGATCAATTTGGCATAAAACAAATGCTCAGACACTTTGGGCTTTGTGACAACACATCATCTTAATTTTAATGTTTATTATGATACATAATATACTTTAACTGTCCCTGGTAATGGATCAAAAGTGCAGCAGATGTTCTGCAAGCATGCAGGACAAAGTGACACTTATCCTAAGAATGTGTCCATCAAGACTATTTCTATCCATATAGAGCAATGGTAATGAGACAAAAAGCACATTTAACAATTTGTTCAATAGCTTCACTGAAGTAGGCACAACACTGCTCTGTGCACTTTTTTTCCTTTTTAAACAAGAGGTCACAGTGTGAAATTTGCATCTTGAAAGTAATAATTCATACACTGCATAAGTAGGCACGATTACGAAACCTTCTGCCTAAAACATAGGGATTCTATTTAATTCACTGATTTAATGTTTACATCACCCAAATATCATCACCGAGCAACATAGAGCAAATGCTCATTATCTGGAATTTAAAATGTCCTTGTACATTAAATCAGTAAACAAGGATGTTTTCAACCTCAAAGTTTGAGAGAATACAGTACATACTGACTGTATACTATCATTATACTGGTATCAGTCAGCATGATATTATATTATTCTGTTAAGTGACCAACTGATACAAATCAACATGACTCTTTTCTGCTTTAAAGCTGGTTACCAGGCTTGACAAGCTTGTGTGCTGGTTGTCTCGAAGCTTAGTTCATAACGTCTATTGTTCATTATTATTTGTTTGTAAATTACCATAAAACTCCACAATCAACTCCACTTCACAATCATCTCAACACGACAATCCACTCCACTTGTGTGCTGAGCTCTCCAGGCCATGGACTGCATCTCTGTCACATTCTATCCCCCACTGCCTTTATCATGGATATTATTCCCCGGCATGCATGCACACGCACACGTGTGCGCACACGCACGCACGATCGCTTGCTCACTCACTCACTACTCACTCACTCTTTTTGCACTTTTGGTTTGGTTTAGTTCTTTTGCTATGTTTCTCTAGTTGTTTACGTGTTAATCATAATTTCTAGGTTTTGTAGTTGAAAAGTTTAATGAAAACAGGTGTCTGTTTCGTATAATCCCCATGTCACGTGTATTACACACTTTAAAATCACCCGTGTTCATTTACCGATTTGTAACCGCTATTATGTAGAACAAATGTAACCAGAGAGCCCATGCGAAGCTTCCTTAGCACAACGAGTCAGCAAAGACAAAGGATAAGCTAAACAGAACTGTATCAAGGTCCCATCAATGACACATAGGCTTTATTCAAATCATACCAGCTCAGTGGCCTTGTGGTTAGAGTGTCTGCCCTGAGACGGGGTTCAATTCCTGGCAGGGTCATACCAAAAACTGAAAAATAGCGTCATGTCCAGGGGGCGTACTTGTATGTCAAGCTGTGTCGCGCTACAGGAGTTGAAGATCTACCGTACAAGCTCACATCGGGTTGCATTATTTCAGCAAGCGACACCATCGGATGAGTCCTCAGTGTCCACTGTCCAGACTGAAACATCATTAGAAATCAGATCTGAATATAGCGTTTCAACGTTCAAATATTGTTTCGGATTTAGGCTGCCTGTGTTAGTTATACAAGAGCAGCAGCAGTAAAAAAAAAAAGAAAAAAAAAAGTAAAAGAAAAACCAGCTCCACTGATGATCAAATGGTGTTCAGGTGTGGGCGATTGAATGTGGCAGTCCTGCAACACAGAGAGAGCCAGCTCTCTTCCAAAAAGTGAGGCCAGAGGAAAGTCAGTGGACGGAAACAGCAACACTGACGTGTTTACTGCGTGTCAGAGGGAAAGCCAGGCGGGATAAGATGAAAGAATGGATGTTTTAAGGGAGGTAAAGAGAGACAGGAAGCGCTCAGTAGGAGTTGACCTCACATTGCTCCCATATTCCTCCTGCTTCTCCCGTGGCACATTAAAGTGCTGCTGAGAGTGGAGAAGGGCTGAACGCAAAGAATACACAAACAC
>NC_137817.1:24886971-24929471 GCF_963921795.1 Nannobrachium achirus
CAGGGAGTGCAGTTAAACGCTACAGCGCGTGCGTATGCTAACTGCTAAGGCTACTTAGCAGAAAATATTTGACGTTTACAAATCTGCAAACTCTGTCCCAGAGCTAAGTTGAGAGTCAAGTCAGACTCTTTCCTCCTCTGGCTGCAGAATGCTGTAATGAATGCTGTCATGACACCAAACTGTAAGTGCAAAAATGACTTCAGACTTTTGACTTCAGAAATGAACGCCACGCATCCGCCACGCACAAACGTACTCACGCGCACGCACGCGCGCACGCACGCACGCACACACACAGTAGGCCTATATAGGATACAGTATGTTCATCATGTCCAAACAAGTAAAACAGAAGGGTCATCATTGCATGCATTGCAGGTACAGCTCTGAATGTGTGCTGTCATTACAAAACAGCAATACAGAAAGGGGTTAAAGTCAATGAAGCATCTTGATGGATGCCTGCTATGAGGCCATGACAGCTGGGAGAATGTGCCATATTGTATTGTATCTTTTCTTTTCTCTCTATTTTCTCCATTGTTAACCACATGAACGTTCCGTTCAATAGCGTTCCTATTCATGTCTCAATGGGTGAACATCCGGCAAATATCGGTGAACCTTGCTTGTAGATGCACTTTTTGGCGTACAACAAAGTAACGTTTAAGCGGCTATTAAGCGCTATAGGGTTGCTTTATGTAGGCTTATTAGTGGCGTCGTGCTGTTCAGATGAATGACACCTGTGACTCACAGGTGTCATTCATCAGAACAGGACGACATGCTGTGAGACATACAGGATCTATTCTCCAGATGAGAGTCTTTGTGTGCATTTGCGGACACACCAGATAGACATACACAGACCTCCCCTCCCCCCCTCATTCTCAGACGATACGGAGAAGATGTTTCACGCATATGTGTGAGTCCGGCCTACGAATGATGATGACAGTTTGTTAACAACAAATAATACATGTGTGTATGTGCAAGTGACATTGAACTGCCGTTTAATGTGCGTGCGTGCTTTTGTGCGTGCGTGCATGTTAGTGTCCCCGTCTCTACTATAATAGCTGCTAAATGAGATGTGACCTGTTCTGTGATCTGTTCTTTCTTCTTGCTAATTCTTGTTCTTGCCTTTATTATTTATTACCAGCTACCAATTGGGAACGATGCCCGTTGGTAATGAATGCACGGGATGCCCTTCGTTTATGCAAAACCTGTTGTACCCGTTAATAAAATAAAATAAAATAAAAACGATTTTAAATAGGCTCCATGCTCTATTGACCTTGTTTCCAAAGTATTGAAGTTATCAATCAACTACCAGTTGTTTGACCCTTTTTTATCTCTGGTCCATAGCGTTAGAGGAGTTCTCCTTAACACTATGTTCCGCTCCGGCCAGGGCAAAACCAGCGCAGCCACCAGCATAATTTGTATAGGGTTGATGGGTTTTATAAGCCCAAGCCCCCCCTCCCCCTTACTGGCGACAGTGGCAACGCTTATTTCTTTTTAATTGTCTCCACCAGCCGAAGGCTGAGGGAGAGTATGTTTTCCCCTCCGTCCGTCCGTCCGTCCGTCCGTCCGTCCGTGCGTCCGTCCGTGCGTCCGTGCGTCCTCGCAGTTTGTGAGCGCCTAATCTCAGTCGCTGTTGGCCCGGTCGCTGCCAAAGTGAGCACACACATTCCCTGGAAGCCAATCTAGAACCTCTGCCCTACATTTTTCAAATGGGCCTTTTCTAGCGCCACCTAGTGGCCGATGTTCGCAAAACACATTTCTGTGCACTACTCTTACAGATTTTGTCCAAAAATCCTACAAATCGGTAGGCAGTATCTCGACAGTCATGTGATCGACACGGATCTGTCCGATTTTGCATATTACATCCTGATTGGCTAAGATTGGCTTCCAAAGTTTGTGGGATCGAGCCGTTTTGAACAAAATGCCTCAAATCACAAACGCAAAGTGCAATTATCATGAAATCGCGCACACACGTTCCCACTAGGCCGAGGAAGAAATGCCACTTAATTTTTTTTAAATCAGCCTCATGGTGGCGCTATAACAGGACGATTTGTGGTTTTACCTATAACTCCACCGATTAGTTTCAAACTTTGTAAGCGCACTCCCTAGAAGCTAAGGATAAACCTTTGCCCTGCATTTTTCACATAAGCCTTTTATAGCGCCACCTTTGGGCCGACTTATGTAAAACAAATTTTTGGATATTACTCCTTGAGATTTTATCCAAAAATCACGCAAATCGGTACACAGTATCTCTATAGTCATGTGATCAAGTCCGATCCGTATGATATTTCATATGCCATCCTGAGTGGCTAATATTAGCTTCCAAAGTTTGCAGGATTGCACCACCAGGACGCACAGTCTGGTGGAGACCTGTGCTCGGAAGAGCACTGCTTCTAGTTAATTTTGTTTTCAATAAATAAAAATAGACGTTCTACAAAGGGTCTATAAATTCATTCATAGGCTATTATATGTATTAGGGCCGGGGTCTCTAATCTCTATGGACCTCCCTCATAGCAATACAGGGCCCTTTTGATCTGAAAACCCATGCGGAATAAGGTCTAATTTCGCCCCTGGGCGCAGCCTCTCGCCTGGTCCAAAAATAACAAAAACTGTTTCGGTACTCACCAAAACATAGGTATCTGTGGCGAGTTGAAAGTACCTAAAATATATATATTCTTTTTAAATAATCCACTGGATGGAGACACCATTTCTTCTAGTTTTTTACTATTTGTCCTCGCCATCACGGAGCCAACTCACTATTGCCACGCAGGTCAGAGGACCGCATTAACAGAGCATCACTCTCGTTGGGTGTTATTTGGCTCAGCGACGTTGGGAGCAGTCTTCACCCAGTTAAAGTGTCTCCGTCCAGTGGATTATTTTTCATATTTTTCATTCATTTTTGAAGTAGAACATACTTGTGCAAATGGTTCACCAACAAATCACGGACAAAACTGGCTGAGGGGAGAGAATAAAAAAGCAGGTCACCTTTCTTTTTCTCTCTCCATGTTCAGCTAATACATGACATGCCAAACTCATATATTTTCTTTCAGCTTGCCTCCACATTCCAATTTGGTTTGTCTTTGACCTGATTTCAACCTCTTTTGCCTAGCAGTGTCGAAGTGTATACTGTACTAGTATGTATGCATTTACCGAAGTGATATCAACAAGCTTACCTTCTTTCATGTGCTCACATATACAGTATATGTTTGATATGGAACACAAAGGCTTTTTTGCTTGCTTTACATGTTGTGCTTTGAACCTCGATCTACCCGGATCACAGTAGCATGTACACTTGCACGTTATCAGATCAATTCAATTAGGACTGACATCTACAGTAAATCACGAGGGTCGGTGTTGCACAACCAAAATGTTTGAACACGGAGTATACAGAGGTTAACAGCAGGTGAGGAAACAAAGTGGTGAGCCACTTCAAATTACTTCAGTGGGACTTCTATTTTTAACAGTACGCTGTGTATTATTGTCTCCCCAATTGCCAATGTGACGCGTCCCATGTGTACTGTGGTACCTGTCGCTGCTAAGTTCTGCTAACCCCCACTGTTAGACTGGGGAGGGAGTAGACAACCACATGCCTTCTCCGACACACATGGATTCACCAGCCACTTCTTTTCACCTGCCAGCCAGGAGCTCATTGGCGGACCGGAACGCATATAGAGGGTCACACAATCTACCCCAGTTCCCCTCTCTGCTGAACAGGCACCCAGACCAGTATAGTCAAGGGTTGCCATGTCTGCTTCTCTCAATGTATGAATGAATGAACCATTGTAAAGCGCTTTGAGTACTTAGAAAAGCGCTTTTAAAAATGCAATTCATTATTTGTATAATCTACTTTGGGCTTGCTGTTCTATAAAGTTGCTTGTAACTAATATTAGCCCCTATTTCAAGAATATTCTGAAAGATTGTAGATCGTCTATTTTCAAATATTTGATGCATATAGGTTTAAAGTGCTCGTGTATTTCTTCTTTTGGGCTTGTTTTCATAGTCCTGGTTGTCACACAACATAACACTGTTAGGAGTCCTTCCCCTGCTAGATTCTATTCCTACCAATGAACACTGCCAATTGTTTGTTGGTGCGCCTGGGAAACGAAAACCTGGGCGCCCAGTCGCCCACTGACTGAAAAGTTGATTGAATGTGTTTTTAGATTAAAATTGTAAAAAATAAAAAGTTAATAATATGTGTTCTCATGTTTTAAGGAAGGGCAGTCTTCAGCTTGATCCTAATTTTAAACCGACAAATGGTAAATGTAAATGGTAAACTATTGCGACGCTTGAAGATTTTACGCTTGACAGATTTGTGATTAGCGATCAGAAAGCAAGCTCATATGTGTACCAGTGTGCTTGTAACTATTTTGTTAGTACATCATATTTTATGTTTTGGGCTGCCCTGCCTGCCCATTAACTCATGGGTCACTGCTTAGCCAGTCAAACATACTTTTCATCTGCATGTGTGTGTGTGTGTGTGTGTGTGTGTGTGTGTGTGTGTGTGTGTGTGTGTGTGTGTGTGTGTGTGCGTGCGTGCGTGCGTGCGTGTGTGTACGTGCGCGTGTGCGTCTTTATTTATCCAGAGATATGCTGACAAGAGAAAGTGCTTTGCACTCCACCCATGCATGCCACAAGGACATGACATGTGGCAGAGTTACAGGGGAACACGAGAATGGATCACGGGCGAAGAGGTGCCATGAACGTATGTTCAAGACAGAGGGAGAGAGAAAGACAGATAAAGAGAGTGATGGAGCAAGAGAGAGGGTAAGAGAGAGAGAGAGAGAGAGAGAGCAAGTGAGAGACAGAGCTGAGAATGTGTAGGTGAGAAGCGCAGCAGCTAGAGAGAAGTCCCTGAGTGACGAACTCTCAAGAGCATAGCGGTGAGGTGTGTGTGTGTGTGTGTGTGTGTGTGTGTGTGTGTGTGTGTGTGTGTGTGTGTGTGTGCACGAGCGTGTGCGTGTGCGTGTGCCTGAGCGCGCGTGTCAGTCACCTATAGCTTAGCATTCCAGCAATGTACTCGATAGCCAATAAGGAAAGGACGGAGGGATGCTGGGTAAGTAGTTGGACCGTTGCCAGCAATTAAACAGCTACTGTACAGAACACCTTTATCAGGGGGATACAGTGTAGCACACAAAGACATTCAAACACAAACAAACAAACAAAAAACGCACACACACTTATTCATTTCACGTGCACATGTCCACACAGTTCTCCTTTAATTTGTAACTTCCCCATACATATTCTTTGCTAGTTAAGTAACCCCGGGGCTCTTATTATGTACAGTATGACACAAGCTTAAGTTAGCTCTTATAAGCACTACCAACACTAATCTTATTCATGCATTAAAAAATTACCATGTGTACATGTATTCCAGCACCCCACACTTCCTTAACACTCCCTAATATATTCTCTTCTTCCTTCTACTTAGCATTTTATATATATATATATATATATATATATATATATATATATATATATAATGATGACACAATCTATGTCTATCATTGTCTAGCTACCAATTGTACCTATCTATTGATATTCCCCTTTACTGCCCTCATCTACTTTCTAGTTCTGGGAGGCAGCAGAGTGCCACTCCGAATGCATTACATTACTCGACAATTACCCTTTCAAATGGAACTGCATGACTATTTATGGACCCCTCATTTATTTCAGCTTAGCAGCAAAACGCTGATCGCTCCCAAAATTTCCATTTGCAGTGGCCCCGAAAGTGGATACATTTGTTGTGAGTGTTGGAGTGAAGGGTGACTGTCTAGATAATCATGTGTGTGTGTGCGTGCGCGCGTGTGTGTGCGCGCGCACACACACACATGTGTGTGTGCACATGTGTGTAGGTGTGTGTCTTTGTATTTGTGCGTGTTTTTTTAGTTACACAGTATATATATACTTTATATAGTGAGAACATGGAACATACTCCTTGTGCAAGTATTATCTGCAGGGAGATATTAAGATTTAAGGTGTATGCAGGGAGTGACGTCGACGGTTTCAGAGCCTACACACCAAAAGGCAGATACGCTGGCAGATACGTCCGGTTTCCATGCTCTTGCATGTGTGCACGTAAAAGTGAAAATCAAAAAGAGACCCTTTCATCTTAAAGGTGAATGTCACAATCTTTTGAACAAAGGATGTCTATAAAAGTTACCGTAAGCTGAGGCCCCATTTTTGTCTGTCCTGAATTTATAATTTGACTTTTGCATTTCTTTGTGACTAACAAGACACATGCAGAAATTTGAAGTAAGACTGACAATGTCTCCCGCCACAATTCATTATGGATTACAAAGAAATAAATGGTTTTGTCTTTACCACCTAATTACCAAAACTTGCACTATGCATGCGCACGCATGCACACACACACACACACACACACTAGTCTGGGATCACTTCACTTTTCGGGTTTGTAACCGGTCTGGAGCGGAAACCACAAAACGTCATCTTGTAGTACTAAAGGACTACAATTTGCCGGAAATATCAAACCGGATTCAGTTTTAACCCAAAATATTCCCCTGCGCTCAAGGACACACTTTTAGGGCCTACCTAATAAACTCCGTGATGCGGAGTAGTTTTGCTTTTGAAAAATTCGTTTGGTATATGCATCTTTTAGTCCAACTTTTAGCGACTGGCAAGACTACACTAGGCTACTCGAGCATTTTAATAGGGATTGGGGAAACAAACGGAGGGAACCAAATCAAAGCGACGCCGCTTCTTCTAGTGGTTTCCGCGCTTTAGGCGGAAACCAAACGGCATGTTGTGAACGAACACCAGGCTTTTTCTCAGAAAGCCTGGTAGGCGAGGTTACACACACACACACACACTCACACACACACATGTGCACACATGCATGCACGCACACACACACACACACACTCAAGCTCTTGCCACATGATAATTACCATCTCTCTCATGTACTTCAGAAGGACTATTGGTTTCCCTGGGGGAAAGCGTAGAAGTATGACGATATAGAGTGGGTTCAAGGGCATTCTAGCTCATTTGGGAAATCTGCCTCTACGATTCCTACCCTCTCGTTTGTGCTATACCTCTGTCTCTGACGTAACTAAGCAACATTATATCCTTAGTATGACCTCGCAAACTGCCTTTGTTATTTATGCTTTTGCATAATATTCTTTAACCAGGTACTTCCAGCAAAACTGACTTATCATGTTAACCTCAGGGGCAGAGGAAG
Source organism: Nannobrachium achirus (assembly GCF_963921795.1). NCBI lineage: Eukaryota > Metazoa > Chordata > Actinopteri > Myctophiformes > Myctophidae > Nannobrachium > Nannobrachium achirus. The sequence goes on from NC_137817.1 coordinate 24,894,164, forward strand.
TGGTAGAGTGATTCAGCTGTAAAAGGAATGATTACATGGGTTTCAAATTGATCTTTTGAAGTCAAGATCATCTTTGAAAACCTCACACATGGGGTGTGACCCCAATGCCGGATGCTTATGGGGCGCAATGCTCTGATCAGTGAGTTTGATTCCTGAATGTCCATTTTCTGAATGTCATCTGCCTACTCTCTCTTCACTGACACGATTATATATATATATATATATAGAAGTGTACTGAAGGACCACAACAGCTTCACATGGTTTTGCAACTCAGAGTTTCATGCCATAAGACAATCATCAGGCAAAAACGTCAGGCAACAACAAGAAAGGACATACATGAGATAATATGACATTTGTAAAAATACAGGCATATCCGCAAATCACAAAAATCAATACATGAGTGTACATCAGGTTGATAGCAGGTATGGACTAGAGTAACTCAGACTACTATCCAGTAAACAGACCAGGACTGAGGAAAGTCATAGTACATGCAAGTTCAATACTGTATGTGCAAACAAAAGTGCATAACTCACCAAATAAGGTGCAAGAAACAACCAGAATTACATTGCTGCCATGTATAGCTAATATGTGTGGTGCCCTGGGCATACAGGTGACAGAACTGAAGCAGCCTCACTAGCAGACTGAAGCAGCCTCACTAGCAGACTGACAGGTGGTCAAACAGCAATCAGGTCACACTGACACAGCCACACCCAGCCACACTCAGCTGCTTCATGAATGGTAATTAGCTCAGGCAGCTAGAGACTAGAGTGTGGGTGGATGCTATATATTAGGGGTGCAACGTATCACAAAATTCACGGTTCGGTTCGGTTCGATATTTTGGTGACGCGGTTCGATACAAAAAATAAACAGAAATGTCCTTGATTTATAAATGTATTTTTATAACCTTGTATTTTTTTGTTTTAACTTTGAACAATATGGGACCCAACCTATAGGGTAGCGGTTCTCTAAGTGGGCTCTGCGGACCTCTAGGGTCCTTGAGGGGGTTCCAGGGGAATGTGGATGTGGAGTGGTATTGTATTGTATTGTTCGGTACAGGGTCATTCGGTTTGATATTTTTCGTTTCGGTTTGATTTTCGATATTCAGTTCGATATGTTGCACTAATATATATATATACAGATATATATGCACGCACGCATGCACGCATGCACACACACACACACACACATGCACACGCGCGCACACACACCATCATCATCATGGCTTTTGCATTCCCTATTAAAATCTCATCATGATTTTCCTCACTTCTTGATTCAATTATTCTTTCAATTTGACTGTGTAATATGTCCCATTTCCTGTATCCACCTGTCAGCCTATCTGTTGAAATGGAGCCAGGATAACTTACTGCCAGTTTATTTGGCCCCTGTAATCATTGTGCCCATCAACTTGCCAGCATGTTTATTTTTATTTTTATACTCAGTCCAATCTATTCCAAAGTGGTATCAGAGATGTACTCCTTGATAGAGCCATCATAAGGGAGACACAATTAATCTGCCAGTCCAATTTATAAACTATTATCAAGGACTATAACAAGGACTATAAACTATTATATTTTTAATTGAGCATTGAGTGTTTTATTTCGATTCTAACATAATAATTATAAAACAGTATATCCTATTTTTGAGAAATAAGAGCACAGAGATTCTGCTTCTGCTATCAGCTTGATAGCTGTGGCTAACCAGAATGCAACTCGATATGAAGACTCAAAAATTACAACATTGTTCAGTCACACAATGTGTTAACAGGGCAATAGTTTTAACCAAACAAATGTTTTGTTTTTTGTTTGATGTTAGTAAAATATTGCCAAAGATGTACACAAGATGTATACAATGTACCGGTACATTGTATAGCGTAGAAGACTTAGTTATTACCAAATGTAAAATATCAATATCATAAATTAAACAGTATACTAGTAAAATGTCAGTTAAAGCTAAAGAGAAATGAAAGGATTATCAGCTTACATGACTATCTTTTTTGTTTTCATTTCATCTCGAAAAGTTGAAGGAAACTAGGGCATTCCTAAAGGACCCATACCAGGGCCTCATGACGACATATGATATCAGCATGTGAGTGCAATTTTTTCTTGTTCGCGGATGACTATGTTTTTCTGGTCTCGGGGTAGAGGACAGCAACTTACAATGGGTCTGGTTTTCAAGAGACTCAAGGGACCATGTGCCCATGGACCTCTCTAACAACTTCAAAGCTCCCCTGATCTCATTCCCCCCAGATTTGTCGCAAACATGGGGATGATCATGATTTCATTCTATTATTATGGAATATGCCCAACTAACAGCCATCAAAAAGTTACTCCCTACCCTCCTTCAAAACCTCCAAAAAAGAGCACCTGTCTGCAATTTGCAACAGTTTTTCTGTAAATACATTTTATTTTATTTTATTTTATGTAACTATAGTTCTGCTTTTAGTGCTTGGTATTGATGATTTCCTTTATGTCTTTATATGTATTGATTTATTGAATATGCAGGACCACAATGGTTATCCTTTTAGCATTATTGTATAATTGTACTTTTGTACTTTCTCGCAAACTTTTATTAATATTCAATCAATCAAAATCTGTTAGCAAAGCAAGCAAACAAAAAAGGAATGTTTGTGAACTATTGACTTTAAGTAGCTTGTTGTTACAAAACCATTTAACAAATTATTACATATAGCTACTGCTTGTTTATTGTCCCAATTTAATGATGAAAGTCCAAGACAATGACGCAAGATGCCAGCATTAGAGTGAAAGAATCCCCCCCATTCCTTTGAATTCAACTAGGCATCTCCTAAACCGCCTTCTATTTTTGTCCGCCTCTCAATTTCTCTCTCTCACACATCTTTCTCCATCTTTCACACTCACCGTCTTGTCTCCTGTCCTCTGTCGCTTTATTTTTGTCACTCATGTCACTCTCTCATTACAAATATTGTGTTGGTGAAGCCATGAAACAAATTGGAAAATAATAAACAGCCATCACTCAAGTCAATACAGTAAATTATGGAGTTCCCATGATGAATCCCAAAATTGTTTCTGTTTATTCTTTTGCTGATGAAACCTTACAAACAACATTTATTTGGATGCAAAGTTATGGTAATGTAATACAACATAATGTAACTAAAAGTTGTGAGTTTAGGTGTTTTGCAGTCCTGTGTAATAAACTCTGGCACATACTTGTTATTTTGCACCACATTTCTTTCACATTTCTGTTTTACAGACACATTTCAATGTTTGAAACTCCCAGATAAAGTTGAGGTATAATATTTGCAGTGAAAGAGCTATTTATGTATTAGCGGGGCAGTTAAGGAGAACAATACTTCAGTTCTGGAAAGAAGCACCAAAATTTTACAGAGTGTACCTCTTGGGTCATTCTTTAGAAAAATCACATTAGACACTTAATTTTCAAAATGGCCGCCAGTTTTAAAGATGGCCGCCTTTTCGGATATGTTTTACAGGACGCCAGCCAGTTAATATCGAATTTTCATAATATTAAAGTTGTTTTGTAGGTTTTAAAACATCCTGAGTTCATTTATTACACTTTTAAAGCAGCCAGAATAACCTTTCTGACTTTTGGTTGGGGTCTTTCCTCACCTGGGACCCCCCAGACAGACCCCTGAGCCTATTTCAGTAATCGCTCTGCTCCTGCTCCAGAACAATGTTAAATTAGATCTGAAATATGCTCTGAAATAAAAAATGACTAGTAGCAAATAACAGAGGTCTTCCACGGGGGGTCCGGGACCCCTGGGGGGATCCTCAGAGCTACTACAGGGGGCCTGCCAAATCTCAATTTTTTTTTGAAACTTCGAATGTTTTTATGTATCCTGGTTTTATGTATTGTACTTTGATGGTTTATTAGTATTCTCAGTATTATTTATAAAAAAAATGTGTTAAACAGTTATGGTTGACAGCTGTTACTGCAGGGATTGCAATAATGAAGGTATTGCAACTTTTCACTTTGGGCGCAGAACAATTTCCATTTATTGCACTGCACTCACACTGACCACACGCACGCACGCACGCACGCACCCTCACCCTCACCCCAAAACCCTCACCTTATTAGAGCCCATGGTCAATTACGCCCAAAGAGATTCACTACAATACAGTAATTTCAGACATGCAGAATATATTCGTCTTCATCATCATCATCTTCAATGTCCAACCTAATAGTGTTGACACAGTCTCCACCATAGCATAGAGTGAAAGGCAGGTTATTTGAGCAGCTGCACCGTCCCTTACAACCTGCTTTGCAGACACATTTGATGAGCTGAAGTACTGCCTTTGGAGCAGGGAGAGCAAGAAACCTGACTGGAATATACCCTCCACTCTCTGAATTCCATCCATTTTCTTTGATTGGTGGAAGCACAGGGTATGGTATGGTCAGGTATGATTTATCCTGCATTGTGACAGAGTTGGCGCGGAGGTAATGTGGTAGCAGTGCAGCACGAGTTGGAGGTAGCATCTCACCCTCCAAGTTCTTTGACAGAAATAGTTCCCATCTGAGTAATCCCAGGGTTGTTGGACCTTTTGAACTGTAAACATGGCATGCAAAATGTTCCGACTGCAATGTTGATGGAAGCTCATCATTTATAAGCTCAGGAGGAATGGCCAATGACCTTGCCAAGGTCCTTGAAGCGGTTAATGGCTTGGTCATCATCATCATCATCAAGTAGGCATTGATGTATTTTTGGTGATTCCAACAAATGTTACTCCCCAGTCAGCACCTGAAAAACTATGTACGCAAAGGAACCCTTGACATTTGTAACATCCAATAACTTGAACTCACTCGAATATATAAATTTCCTTTTTTGTACCGGAGGCAAGGACTTGATAAGGAATCGGGGTATCAGCCTCTTCATGTGTTTGCACTTCCTCAAAATCATGTCCCTTGATGAAGGTATCCTATTATGATGCCTACTTTGTCATACCTGACAAATTGCCCTGAGCTTCCATCAATTGAAAAAAATAGATGGAATTCAGAGAGTGGAGGGTATGAACAGTCAGGTTTCTTGCCCTCCCTGCTGCAAAGGCAGTACTTGAGCTCATCAAATGTGGCTGCAAAGCAGGTTACAAGGGACGGTGCAGCTGCTCAAACAATAACCTGCCTTGCACTCTCCTCCCTGCAAATGCTATAGTGGAAACTGTCAACACTATTAGGGAGGACATGTATAGTGAATTTCTTTGGGGTACAATTGACCGTGAGCTCTTTAAGAGGATAGGGTGCGGGTTTTTTTTGGGTGATGATAACAAAGAGGTATGTGTGTGTTGTGTTGTCAATGTGGGTGCAGCGTAATAAATGGACATGTTAGACTGCGCGCCCAAAGTGAGATTTTGCAATACCTTAATTCTTGCAATCCCTGCAGTAACACCTGTGAACCTGTCTGTCTAACACAAAAATGTAATAAATAATACTGAGAATACTAATTAAAACAGTTAAAAAAAAGAAAAGAACTTCCCCATCAAGATTCGGCAGGCCCCCTGTAGTAACTCTGAGGACCCCCTCGGGGTCCCGGACCCCCTGTGGAAGACCCCTGGGTATTTGCTACTACTAATTTTTGCTTTCAGAGCCCAGTTACAACAACTTTAATGCTTCAGTTATGATCTAATTTAACATTGCTCTGGAGCTGGAGCAATGCGATTACTGAGATAGGCTCAGGGGTCTGTTTGGGGGGTCCCAGGTGAGGAAAGACCCCAACCAAAAGTCAGAAAAGTTATTCTGGCTGCTTTAAAAGTGTAATAAATGAACTCAGGATGTTTTAAAACCTACAAAACAACTCTAATATTATGAAAATCGGACATTAACTGGCTGGCGTACTGTTCAGAGGCAGCCATCTTGGAAACATGGCAGCCATTTTGATTTTTCAGTGTCTAATGTGTTTTATCATAGGAACAACCCCTAAGGAGTACTTGTGAAAAGTTTTAGGTTTCTTTCCACTTCTGAAGTATTTTAGTGCAAAAATGCATTTATCTGCCCCGCTATATTCAGGCACCTAAGGCATAATGGCCTTAGGTATTATCCTTGAGGCCTCCTTGAGGCATAGAGGTGCATATTTCATTTGCACCTCTATATTTAATAACATAGCTATTTAGAAGCATATTATTTAACAATATTTATGTCTTCATAAAAATTTGAAACCTTTTGCTGTATAATGGATGAAAGTTATTTGCTTTTTTTTTTTATCCCTGTGCATAAGAAAGAAGGTCCTCCTACAAAATAACATCAGCTTCTTTTCGTGTCAAAGATCCACAATGCTTGGATCTTGGCTGGAATCCTCAACCCAACAGAAGAACAATTAAGCCTCTTAGGCCTGATTTACACAGCAGCCAAATCCAGCTCAGCCTGAATCAGATCTGTGTCACATCCAGATTGGAATCTGATTGGTTTCATATGACCATGTGACCATTTAAACCAATCAGATTCCCATCTGGATGTGACACAGACCTGATTCAAGCTGGATTTGGCTGCAGTGTAAATCAGGCCTTGGTGTTTGTCAAATAGACTAGAGAACTGTGCCTGCGTGTGGATAGTGTGTGAAAGAGAGTAAGAGTGTGTATTTTTGGGGATCTTTAAACAGCAATACAATCATGGATGTTATTAAATTGTGTGTGTGTGTGTGTGTGTGTGTGTGTGTGTGTGTGTGTGTGTGTGTGTGTGTGTGTGTGTGTGTGTGTGTGTGTGTGTGTGTGTGTGTGTGTGTGTGTGTGTGTGTGTGTGTGTATCGAGCGCAAATCGTGCCACATGGACGTTGCTACACTCGCGCGCACGCATTCGATTTTATCTGTGTTGTACTGAACGCATGAACGTCTCCTGTCATTTTCAAATGGCTTTTGAATCATAATGCGCAAACGTCGCCGGCACGCGTCCCCGTGTGCCTTCTCTTTTGTGCCTCACAGGGGAACGCGAGGTCGCGTAGTGTTAGGCGTTTGTGGCGAACGCATGTGTTAACGCACGCATACATCTAATGGCCATGTGGCCATCATGCGTGAGACGACACGGTCAAATGCAGCGCCGCCATGAACTGTACGCGTGATTGACTTGTTGCTCTGCTCTGGAACGCACGTGTGAGATGTGTGCCACCCATTTGATTCTCAGCGCTAAACCTGCGTGTGTGTGTGTAGACGTGTATATCAAATAAAACATCCAGACGTTCATGCGAGCATGCGTTGGTCTGTCTCCACTCTCCACTGTGGGCTGCATGCTCTCTGTGCTCCTTGGCTGACGTAGCAAATTTGCTTTATATAGGCCTATTTGAATTGGGATAAAATACAGACCCTCAAGGACCACCGGTGGTCCTTTGGTGAGTTGGTGGTCCTGGTGGTCCCCCCCCCAAGGACCACCGTTGGCCAAGGACCACCGTTGGTCCTTGGGGGAAGTTCCAAGTGGTCCACAGCTAAATTATGGAGAGTTGTTAACCAAATGGATCTTTTAAATCTTTAGAGTATAAAGTGAAACCAAATAGATTTCGTTTCATTTTCTGGAAACACCCCGCCATTCCGAATATATTATTTATTATTATTTGGGCGATGATGTGATGTTGAAATGTAACTTTCAGATCAGCGCATGCATGAGTCACGGCCTTGCGCCCTGCTGGTTGGGACTAATATATTAAGTAGAAGTGTGTTGTGTTTATGGACTAAAATAACAGATGCTGGTTATTTTATTTGTTTTGCCCATTTTTATATTTGCATTTTAACCAAATGTTTTAATCCTTGACTGATTGAGACTATACATATTTCGTTAATTTATTTATATTTATTTATTTATTTATTTAATTGTTTTTGTTTTGTTTGGTGTTCCTAAGTTGAGCCCTTCGGAATGGCTGCCTTCTGGTTAAGTTGTCAGTTAAATTGCTTTATTTATTATTTGTTTAGTTCTGTTCAGTTATGTTGTGTTTAGACCTTTATTTCGTTATTTGTTTGTTTTGTTGTTAACTTCAGCTCTGAGCAGCGGCCTGGCCTGCCGGGCTCAATTTGTCACGCACATGTCGGGCTTTGGGCTGGGTCGGGCTTGAGAAAAATAAATAAAGAAAAAAATTGGCAAGATCTGTGCTTTGCATCCCGGCCAGCAGCAGTTCCAGTGAACGGGTTTTCAGCGCTGCGGGCAGAACCATCTCCGAGCGAAGGACATCGTTGAACGATTTTCTTCATCACAATTTATAAGATCGGTGAGTACAGCCTAGCCTTTAACTGTTGGCAATATATACCCAATGGCCAACGTAGAATGTAGTCATCTTGGTCTCTTGTGATCTTATCATTTATTTATAAATGTATTTTATTTAATTTCAGCTGCTTGCTGTCTGATTGGATTATTCGCCGGTGCGGCCTCCCGGCGCGGCCTTGCGCCCAGCGCTGGATTTTTGGGACTATTAAACTGAACGAATAAGTGTTGATTCATACAAAGAAAAGTGCTGTGTTACGGACTAAAATAACAAATGCTGTTTATTTTATTTGTTTAGCCTATTTACATACTTTAATTTAACCAGGGAATGGGAATGTTTCGTTGCTTGACTGATTAAGGCTATTCATTCTAATATTTTATACACATACTTAACTTGAGATTGTTTATTTTAATTGCACAAATGTCGCACAACGCAAACTCAAAGGATTGTTCATTGTTAAATTGTCCTCGGGAGTCGGGACCTGTTTCACAATTGAATAAAGACAGTTGGAAAGGGGTATCATGTCTCTGTTCTTCACCAATATTTAAAATGTAATGAAAACAAAAGGCCGCCGCTACACGCACTCTGCAATTAAGCTTGTTTAGAAAAATGTCGGTCTTCGGGCCGGGCCGGTCTCCAATTGTCAATTATGTATCGGGCTTTGGGTTAGGGTTAGGTTACATTAGATTTCTGACCATTCTGGCCGCCTCCTCCCCTCATTGATTTAATTTCTGATCACCCCTCCCTCCATCGCACATAGTGTATTATTTGTGAGGAGTTGCTCACATTTAGATGAAAGGAAAGTGCTTCTGGAGTCACTTGTATATCATATATAGGCTATAGGCTAATATAATATAGGCCGATGTGTGGGTCTCTCGCCCTAGCTCGCGCGCGCTGCTCTCTGTGCCAAATCATGTCCAAATGGAGACGCTTTTGCGCAGCGAGTGAGCCAGCGGAGGGCAAGACGAGGGGCAGAGAGAGAGAGAGAGAGAGAGAGAGAGACGTTGCCCTCTTCGTAGATATTCATATCTTGCTAAAGTATTTTCTGTCTGGTTTATTGCTGGTAGATTTTGCGAGACTCTCCCGCCGCCGCTGGTTTTATTTTTTGATTGCCCGTTTACGAACGTTGACCGCTGATAAATAGGCTAATGCGGCGCTTGCGGGGGTCCTGCGGTTACACACAGGGAGATGGAGGAGGCATTATTATGCAGCTTGGATACATTCATGTCCCTGGACAGACGTGCACGGACGATTCCTTGTTTCGGATGACAAAGTGCAGTGCGAGCGCAAACGTATCAATTAAATATGCAAGAATGTGGCAACTTCACCCCTCCCATTCGCACGACTAAACCGAATTATATTATGAGAATGTGGCCTCACCATTTAGGCCTACTGCTAATCTGCATAGATTCTCTGCCATTCCGCCATTTTTTTTGTACCATGCATGTTCCAAGCTCCTCCATGCTCCGGTTTAGATAACTACTGTACAACGCATTTGCCCTTCGCAATAGGGCCAGGTCTGTCTGTCTGTCTGTCTGTCTGTCTGTCTGTCTGTCTGTCTGTCTGTCTGTCTGTCTGTCTGTCACGCAGCAATGCATGCATGCGCTCAGCGGAGAGGCAGCCCCTTGCCTAGTTAGTAAAGCCTGGTGTGCGAGGTTACCTAGTTAGTAGTATAGTAATAAGGGTAATAATAACCCCTCCCCCTCTCTCTCTTTCCTTTAGTTGTCTTGTTATAGGCATATAGGCATAAAACGTACGGCTAAAGTGGATCAATGGATGTTTTATAATATAATAGGCCTAATCATATCTTTTAATTACCTCAACATTTTACTTGAGTATACAGTATAAGTAAATCTACTTAGTTACTTTGCCCCACTGCGCCCAGTGAGAGCAGAGAGAGAGAGAGAGAGAGAGAGAGAGAGAGAGAGAGAGAGAGAGAGAGAGAGAGATCTCGGCAAGCGCCGAGGTCCATTTGGTTACCAACTGTCCAACTCCATCATTAATAAGCTGGGGATTGTGGACCACCTCAAGCCTCAAGGACCACTGGTGGTATTTGAAGCAGATGATCAGATCGTGCAAAACTCGGAATACCCCGAAACGCTTTGCGTGGTGTCACAGGCGAGAGAGATGAGAGCAGGGATCCCCACAACCTTCATAGATTCCATATAGTTTCATTGTTTGACAGCACAATCACTTTTTTTGCGCAGCCTCCTCGCCAGCATGGTGCTTTAAAACGGCGAAATTAAACAAATATAGGCCTATTCGCTATATAAATATTTTGTTCGTGGGCCTGTGTTTCGCCGTTAATAGTTCTCCTTGGCTTTATTTATTTTTTCCTATAGGCCTACGCCAATGTAATGTGCACAGGAGTATTTTAGTTGCACAAAAAACAACCGCTCGCCCAGAACGAACCAACGGCGCAGTACAAAACCAAGGCAGGCAGGGTCCATTTGGTTTCATTTTACGCTCTCAAGAGTTAAGGGTCTATAGTTCCGTTTGGTTACTCTCCATATTTTAACTGGAGATCACCTGCATGGAAACCCTAACCCCTCAAGGACCAACACAGCACTGGTGGTCCCCGGACCACTGGTTGAGACCCACTGCTGTAGACTCAATATACTGTAATCATATCGAACAAAACTAAATACCCTATGAATTCAATGAAATGTCGGCTTGACAAGTGTAACGCTGACACTGCATGTGTAATGGATGTGTAATGAATGGATGGATGAAATAATAAAATGTACTTTTCATCATGTCTGTTGCTAAGGTATGGCAACATGACTGGTGTCTTGCACGCACGCGAGGGCGCGCGTGCAAGACACCAGTCATGTTGCCATACCTTAGCTTTTGCTGAACTGACGCCACTGGTAAACCCCGACTCTGCAGGGTCTCCAGCGAACAAGACAGCGCTGATTTGGGACAAGCGCTAGAGCTGCAGGCAGCTCGCCCCGTGTTGCGTATCTATAGCAGATATACAAGCTCATAGCGTGGCGAATTGCGACGAGTTGTGAGCTTGTAGCTCTGATATTTTCAACGCGCGTCACCATCGTACGACGAATAGGCTGATTTTAACAGCGCACAGCACAGAAGAAACCATGCTGACAGATCATGATACAAAAATGATGATGTTGTTTTAATGGTTGTAGCCTACTACTTTAACCAAATAATAATAAGAATAATAGGCTTAAATCTGATAAAATAGCCTAAAGGGAGCCAAATGATATAAGGGAGACATTTTCCCAGCCGGTCACAGTGTCCGGTGGACTTTATAATTACCGGCCAATTAAACATTTTAACGGTCAATGGCACAACGTATGCTTCGCCAATATCTTTATATATACAGACAGACAGACAGACAGACAGACAGACAGACAGACAGACAGACAGACAGACAGACAGACAGACAGACAGACAGACACCTGGCACCCCCTCAAGAACCACTGGGGGGCCCCGGACCACTGGTTGAAATCCACTGTCAGAAAGAAAGTAATGACGTGCTGCCGTGTATATCACCGAGAAGAAAAAAAAAAAAAGTAGGCCTATACCTCTGCCCTCATGAAAGTCAGGCAAGACTGACGTTAACCTTTATTTTATTTAGAACATAAGATGAAACCAAATGGACCCTTGTGTTCATGAATGAGTTAGAGCTTAAAATGAATAGGCTACAACACCTTACAAAAGGATCCGAAGTGTAGTGGAGTAGAAGGAAAGTAGGCTACTGGTAATTGGACTCATCTTTTTACTGTGAAAATCAGACAACTGTTTCTGCCTAAAACAACGTCACAAGAGTGCACAGTGAGCAGCAGCAGAACCAGGGCATGCAGTCACACACTTGTCGGCTGGAGTGCATAGGCCTACTGAGGCAGCAGCCTGCACACAAGAGCTTAGAATTTCAGCCCGAGCCCGACGGGACCCGACGGGTCGGCGCGGCGCGGGCCGGGCCGGGCTCAATTTGTCACGCACATGTCGGGCTTTGGGCTGGGTCGGGCTTGAGGGGGGAAAAAAAAAATACAAATATATGTGCCTGTTGCACCAAGACCAGATGGAGAGGATGAGGATGCTGCTGCTGCCGCTCCTCCGGCCCAAAATGCAGACAACGAGTTTGCAGAGTGGCAAAATGAGCACAGAGCTGACGAGGGAGAGGACGAGGTTGACGAGGTGTCTCTGTCTCTGAGCGAGCGCCCTGCGGCGGTGGGGCCTCCCGGCGCGGCCTTGCGCCCAGCGCTGGATTTTTGGGACTATTAAACTGAACGAATAAGTGTTGATTCATACAAAGAAAAGTGCTGTGTTACGGACTAAAATAACAAATGCTGTTTATTTTATTTGTTTAGCCTATTTATATACTTTAATTTAACCAGGGAATGTTTCGTTGCTTGACTGATTAAGGCTATTCATTCACACATGCATCAGCGTATAGGCAGAAGCGCTGTCATGACAGAGTGTCAGATCTTCTTTCAAAACTGATTCCAAATGTTCAGAAGTATTGGAGAGTATTGGAAAAAAAAGAAGGCTGTTTGTCATGACAGAACATCACATATAGGCCTAGGCCTATACAATGTATACATATCATGAGAGAGAGAGAGAGAGAGAGAGAGAGAGAGAGAGAGAGAGAGAGAGATAGAGACCTTTATTCACTTCGCTTTCGCTAATTCGCCGGTGAGGACATACCTTAACCGTGACAAATTAAACATTGGCCAAATTGTCAAATATTAGAGGCCTATTTCTGTTTATGTGCAACCACTTTTAACAGCTGTCTATCTGTGTGATGAGGGGCTGTGGTGCTGAAACTGACTGACTTGACGTTCTCTATATGCATGTGCAATGGGAAAATGAAATCAATCAGTCTGTCTGTCTGTCTGTCTGTCTGTCTGTCTGTCTGTCTGTCTGTCTGTCTGTCTGTCTGTCTGTCTGTCTTCCACACTGGATGTGTGGACAAATTGAATGAATTTTGATATTTTGATAAATTAATTAATAGGCCTACTGTCATTGCATAGGTCGGCCTAGGTCAACGAGTCAACCCAATTAGCGCTCCTGCAGATGGTCTGATTGGACTCTGACCAGCTCTGCGCTTCTCAAAGTTACATTAGATCATTTAAAACATTGTGGCATTATTCTCAGCCAACTAATGATAGTCTATTCTGCATTCTGGTTGTCGTCACCCCAAATAATGGATTACTTCTTCATATAATTTATATAGGATATAATGCAGCAGCACTCTTTATGTGCAAAGCCCTCTTCTATAATAATCAGATTAATTTTTACTCACAACAGAGTAAAATATATTTAAACTCTTAGATCTGCATTGTTAAATGCAACGGAACAGGCAACAATAGTGGATGACAATGGCATAGAATTGAATGGTTTGGTCTGTATTTGAACTGGAATGAGTTACTGCTTAAAACGAATACAATTAAACCATTGATATAAGAATCACTGTACATTTACAGAATTAAATTCTGTAAAAAAAAAAAAAAAATCAGAGATTTTTTTTTTATTTATTTTTTTTACATGACATGTCACGCGTACCTTCGCGGAACCATCGTGTAAAGACGCGATGCGTCCAGACGCTTTGATGCAGCGCAACGTGTGCCCCGGAGTGCCACTGGAGCAGAACTAACGCATGCATGCACGCACGCATATGTAAACAAAAAGCCATTTGCCACACATGCGTCGCTTCGCTTAGCTGGCACGGAAAAGCCGCCATAGTGTGTGTGTGTGGGTGCGTGCGTGCGTGCGTGCGTGCGTGTGTGCGTGCTTGCGTGTGTGTGCTCACACACAATATGCATGTGTTTGCAGTGTACTTTGTATTTGTTTTCAACACTATGACTCCCTTGGCTCCTAAAAAACAACAACACAGAGACAAAGCTCTACTGAGGGAAAAGAAGAAAGAGAATCCAGAGAGGGGGAGGTGAGGCCATGAAAATGTGAATGTGAAATTACAAAACAAAACTACTTTGGGGCTTAAAGAGGCTGCCCTTTTTACCTTTTTAAGTGAATTCAGGCAGATTTCACGGCATTGTCTGTAGCACGGCTGCATCAACACAAAGCTCTTTATATTATTCAACTAAACTCTCTCTCGCTCTCTCCTTCGGCAAGTAGCTCAACAAGTTCATGACTGTTCAAGCACTGGGTGATGTGGTATAGACATGCCAAGGCCTACTCATTAGGCATTGTGTTCTGTGGATTATGTTATTACATTTAAGACATTCTCTTTATAGTTTGCCAAAATTCTCTCTATATTTTATGTCTGTCTGTCTGTCTGTCTGTCTGTCTGTCTGTCTGTCTGTCTGTCTGTCTGTCTCACTCACACTCCATTTGTGTCGTATTATACTTGCCTGTAAAACAACTTCTGTTAAAGGTCTCTTAACACCGTTTCAGATTTTCCCATCTGCTCTTTAAACTCCCCCCCCCCCTCTCTATGGCTGGTAGAAGATGACTTAGCTGAGGGGGCAGTGACCCATATTTCCCTGGCAACGGCACAAGATCAGTGGTTTCTAAGCCTGCCTGTGTGTATATGTGTGTGTGTGTGTGTGTGTGTGTGTGTGTGTGTGCGGGTGCGTGCGTGTGCGTGTGCGCGTGTGCGTGTGTGTGTGTGTGTGTGTGTGTGTGTGTGTGTGTGTGGAAGGAGGTGTTTAACAGGTTATGAGGTGATTGAAAGGGTCAATTTTTGAAGGAGCACGGCACCATGCCACATCAATCACCAGCAGTAGAGCTGCTGCCATGGTCTCATGTGCTCCGTCATGTGCTCCGTGTGTGTGTGTGTATATGTGTATATGTGTATATGTGTGTGTGTGTGTGTGTGTGTGTGTGTGTGTGTGTGTGTGTGTGTGTGTGTGTGTGTGTGTGTGTGCGTGCGCGCGCGTGCGTGCGTGCGTGCGTGCGTGCGTGCGTGCGTGTGTGTGTGTGTACAACTGAGGCTCTCAGACGATCAGATAGCCAGGCTTTGAGTGCCTATGCTCCAATCTTGGACTCACAGGATGAAGACCCTTGACCAGGTTCTATCGACAATTAAGGTCTTCCTACTATGGGACTTCAATGCCAGGGTTGGCACTTGGCAAGGACCACAAGCTCTGGGAAGGCACTTTAGGCAAAGAGGGTGTTGGGAATGTCAACTCCAACAGACTCCTCCTACTGTCTAAATGTGCTGAACATGCAGCTTGTGATAACTACATGCCAAAGAAACCGGTTCAAAACCTTCTGGATGCATCCCCAATGGAAGCGCTGGCATCTCATTGATTATGAGAGCCAGAGATCGCAAAGATGTCAACATCACCAGGGGCCATGATCTGGTCTCCTGGACCAACCACAGAAACAAAGGAAACAGCTCTGCCCAAAATTCAACATCAACAGCCTGAAGGACACAAACAGGGTGCAACATCTTCACAACACCCTGCTTGAGAGGCTCACTGGAAGTCTCTTAAGACTGCATTACTTGAGACCAGCAGGGACACAATTGGCTACAAGACCAGCAGATATACATCTAATCGATGCCAAAAGAAAGCCTTTTGTACCTTGCAGAAAGACATCAACTGTAGGGACAAAAGGCAGGCCCACTCCAAGGCAAAGGCCCTTGTCCAGAGCAGAGTACGAGAGTTGAAGAACCAAGGGTGGAGGGAGATGGCCCTGTAAATCCAGGGGCTTGCTGACTTGGGAGACACCAGGGGTTTCTTTAATGCCACCAAGGCTGTGTACGGGCCCAGCTATCGGGGCCTAAATCTTCTCCGTTCCAAACGACGGACAAACTCTGCTGAAGGACACTGAGTATCAGTTCCAGATGGCAATATAATTTCCTAGAGCTGTCAGGACATATCGCTTTACATGGTGTTCATCAACCTCACAAAGGCCTTTGACTATGTGAACAGAACTGCCCACTGGTGTGCCTTCTCCAAGGTCAGATTCCAAGACAAGTATCTGAAGATCTTGTGACTGCTGCATGATGACATGACGGCAACTGTAGTTGGCAATGGTGGCTCGGAAACAACTTCTTTCAAAGTAGACTGGTGTCGAGCAGGGCTGCATCATCACACCAACCCTGTTTTCCATCGTTATCCCAAAACCTACCTGAGGAATCAAGCTCATATACAGGACCGACAATGGGCTCTTCAACATCAACAGGTTCAGGGCAAAAAGCAAGGTTCTCACATCATGGAGCTCCAGTATGCAGATGACAATGCCCTAGTTGCTCATTTTGAAGCGGACCTCCAGAACATCTTGGATGTCCTAGACATAAACATAAAAGAAATACCCAGATCTTACACCAACCAGGACCTGGCACACTCCTCCAAAAGACAAATTATGAGGGAGACAACCCCTTGGAAAACGTGGGTCAATTTGCCTACCTTGGCAGTCTTCTTTCCACAAGAGCTGTCATTGGTGCTGAGATTCACGACCGCATAGGGCGTGCCAGTGCAGCTTTTGCTAGGTTGAGGAGGAGAGTGTTTGATAATCGGGACATCCAGACAAAGACAAAACTTCTTGTCTATCAAGTAGTAGTTCTGCCCACTCTGCTCTATGGGGCTGACAGCTGGACCACCAACAGCAGACATCTGAAGGCCCTGGAGCAGTACCACCAGCGATGTCTCCACAAGGTCCTCCGGATCAGTTGGGAAGATAGGCAAACTAACATTCGTATCTTAATGGAAGCCCAACATCCCTAGCAACTGTCATACAGCACCAGTTGCGATGTACAGGCCATGTCATTCGCATGCCTAACAACCGACCTTCCGAAATAAATGCTGTATGGCCAGCTGAAGGAATTCCGACCACGCACCAAAGGGGGGCAGAAGAAGCGGTACAAAGATATCATCAAAACTCACCTGAGAAAGTGTCACTTCAGCCTCAGCAACTGGGAGGAGTCTGCTCTCCTGGAGCATGATGGTCCATGAAGTCACAGCAGACCTAGAAAAGGACCTCCACCATTCCTCAGAAGCAAAGAGCCACCAGGAGATATCTACCACCAAAACAGCTCCTCACACCACCACCACTATACTAATGCGATCCACTTACATATGCACCCACTGCAAGAGACTGTGGATCAAGGACTTGTCTCGAGTGATCGTCGATGTGTGCGTGTCTGTGTGATTGTGTTTCATTTTAGTGAATTTATGTCTGTTTTTGTTTGAGCATTTGCATTTGCATGTGTGGGTGCATGCATGCATGCGTGCCTGCCTGCCTGCCTGTGATTGCGCAGTCAACCAGGGGTATGTGTGAGTTGGTCCATGTCAGTGTGTGAGAAATGGTCTGCTTTAAATGTCATTCTCACTGTGTGTGTGTGTGTGTGTGTGTGTGTGTGTGTGTGTGTGTGTGTGTGTGTGTGTGTGTGTGTGTGTCTGTGTGTGTGTGTGTGTGTGTGTTACATGCCGTGTGTGAGTATGGGAACTTCTTCATATACATGCACTTCCTTTCTTACCTTCCCTCTCTCATCCTCTCCTTCCCCGGCCTATAAGCTCTGTTCTAAATCTATCCATTCTTGATTACCACCACCTCAATTTAATCTCTCTCTCTCTCTCTCTCTCTCTCTCTCTCTCTCTCTCTCTCTCTCTCTCTCTCCCTCCCAGTTTCCCCACATTGTTCATGTTGTGACTGTAAATAGCCAAAGACAGAGCACAAACACGGGCCGTGTTTCCCCCTGTGGCCTTGCAACAAAATTTTACTTTAGCGATGGTGCAACTATTCATATTTTTAACCTATTTTAACACCAGAAGTAGCACACTAAAGTACCTGACCCACCTCCACTAAGGAAGAAGAGTCTCAAACATTTAGTTAACTAAAAGGGAGATATTAAACTTTTGCACGTGTAAAAAAAAAAAAAATCTTTTCAACCTATCTTCATATAATATCTTCACATACTGAGTCTCAGAGGAGGGCTGTGGACGCTTCAGAAACTCGCTTACCAGTGTCATCATCGATGGGGAATCCAAGCGAATATAAAATCCAGGGTTTCTATTCCTGGAAAGTTAACATGCTATAGATGCAATTGTTCTCGTATGAAAACAAAGTGAAATGAAGAAACCTGCCTAGTGATGATGTCACAGGGTAAACGGGTTTCTGACCTGTCCACAGCCCTCCTCTGCGCTTCAGAAGTAATGCAATTGCACCTTCTAGTGGTCAAAGAAAAAAAAGAAAAAAGGAATCCCCGAGTAGTATTTGAAACCATTACTTTGGGTTTCCCAGCCACCCGACGCAGCTACTCACGCCACGGGAACCGCGACAGAAGCGCACCATTGCAGCCGACTCAGCGCCATTACCGAGTTATGTGCCATTATGGACAGAATAGAATAGTAAATATTAGTCCACCAGTATCCACATTGTCAAAGATAATACAAAAAAAGGGAGTTTGGCCAGCCGCTCGGTAGCTCATTAAGTATAGCAAGGTGGCCACTATCACCAAGGTCCGGGTTCACCTCCCACTCAGGGGAGATAACTATTCGAGTCAACATGTGTCGATGCATGCGCACAAACACTCTGTCTTCTCCCTGCACGTCTCAGATAAACGCCAAAAGCATCCCTGCGCGTTTCAGGCAAGACGCCGAAAGCGTGTCCAAAGCGCGTCAAGGGTGAGACGCAGTGGGGGTGAGAACGGATTGGAACCCTAGCATCCCATGGCCAACACACAATAACACTGGATTGATGGTTTCACCCTAAAAAATGTCGAGTAGGCCTAAAGGGACTATTTTGGATCACTTAAAACTAGTGTTGCCCGATCCCGATCACGTGATCGGATCGGCCGCCGATATGGCCGTTTTTATAAGATCGGAGATCGGGAAAAAAATATCGAAAAAAAAAAAGTTTTTTTTTTTTTTTTTTTTTTTCAAAAAAATATTTTCTGGGAGTACTGAAAGTTACAGGTAAGGTGAATGCGATATGAAATGTAAGCTTACCATAATCACAGTAATCCTTAATAATTTTCAATCATATTCAAGGGCTTTTGGAGAAATGAGACAGACAGAGCACTGTAGAGGGAAGGTGATTGTGTCAGACTCTGTGTCCAGCTGGCAGCTGATGCCAATAAGTAGTAATTGGCCCCTTGTTAATGGATCAAAGGAAGGCAATTATGTCTCTCTGCACTGTCAACTAGCTGCTACAGATGCATACTTTTCAAGCAGACTGGTTAATTGGTTCTTAACTTATTTTGTTTCAACTTTAAAAATGTTTTACCAGTTTTTATATAGTTTGTTGATTATTTTTGATGCTGTAATGGTCTATTTTATTATATTTTTTGAGATATTTAACAGGTTTTAAAAGTCCTTAAATCGTGACTTCACTGCCAAATTTCAAAGGCCACACCAAAGGTCCGCTGCACAATGATTGAGAAACACTGCACTAGTAGGCCTATATCACTATACACTACTCATAAGCTTTGTTTTTAATTTGTTGATTCAGTGCTGCACTAAGTGATAGAATGAATAGAATTTTTTTTTCTTAATGCCTTGCCAAAAGATCGGATCGGGAAAGATCGGGATCGAATCGGAAGCAATAATATTTGATCGGTATCGGATCGGGAGCAAAAAAACCCTGATCGGGGCATCCCTACTTAAAACTCTTCCCCACCATAGAAAAATATCGGTCTTTGTATTTATGTAGCCTTGTTGCATTTATGAACGCATCCAGCGGGGCATAATGTGTTAATTCCACGACTGGAGGTATGTGATGTTGTTATCTGACATTACTAGTTTTGGTGAAAAAAGCCTGCATCAGAATCGGATTGGACAATATTGGAAAATCGGATATTGGCAAAAAAGAAAAGAAAAAAGCCAATATCGGACATACTGTACCCATCGACTCTGACACTCTTCATATGTGTTAAAAAGGTCCTAAAAAGACCACAATACAAAGTCACCTGTATCGCATGTGAACATGTGTAAACCTGTGAACCCTGTGAAGAGCTAGTTGATTTCTCCAGTGCCTGCGATCAGTGTGCACCTTTTGTTGGTGACAGAGGCCCACTCCTAAGCCCTGATGTTGTTCTGCGCTAAAGGACCTGAAGCAGAAAATCAGAGCACTCTAATTTCACACCGCACTGTTTAGATAATAAGCTTCTGTGTGTCTCTGTGTGCGTGCGTGTGTGTACGCGGGGGGGGGGGTGGTTCACAGTGAGTCTGCATGCTTGTCTGATGTGGAGGCTTAAATGCTTATGCATGCATGCATGCTTGTGTGTGTGTGTGTGTGTGTGTGTGTGTGTGTGTGTGTGTGTGTGTGTGTGTGTGTGTGTGTGTGTGTGTGTGTGTGTGTGTGTGTGTGCACGTACGTGTGTGTGTGTGTGTGTGTGTGTGTGTGTGTGTGTGTGTGTGCACACGTGTGTACATGTTTGTGGGCTTGCATACGGTCCAGTATGTGTGTGTGAAAGAGGTAGGGAGAATAGGAAGAATGACGTGTGTGTGTGTGTGTGTGTGTGTGTGTGTGTGTGTGTGTGTGTGTGTGTGTGTGTGTGTGTGTGTGTGTGTGTGTGTGTGCGCGCGTGCGCGTGCGCGTGTGCGTGTGCGTGTATATGTGTGTAATTCCTGGTCCGCATGGGCATTTAATTCCCCCAGACTTTGCTGTGATAGTCTGATTAATGACCCACAGCCTGCCTTAAAACAGCAGGAGACAGGATGAGGGCACAGACACCTCCTCTCCCTCCCCCCCTCTCCCTCTGTGTTCCCTGTTGGTCTCCCTGTACTGTGTGTGTGTGTGTGTGTGTGTGTGTGTGTGTGTGTGTGTGTGTGTGTGCGTGTGTGTGTGTGTGTGTGTGTGTGTGTGTGTGTGTGTGTGTGTGTGCGTGCACACACTCGTGTGTGCGGGTGCGTGACGCTCCTGTCCAGACGCTTTCACACCTATATCCCACACACCTGTCTTCCATCAGCACCTCACCTCCCTCAGCCAACACACCTGTCATCCACCTGTCATCACCTCTCCAGCGTGGCATCGCTGCTGGGCAGAAATCTCCATATTTTATCTTTTTCTTAATAAATGAAAGTGCTACTTCACCCTCGCCCATATGACAGTGTCACGCAGACACTGAGCAGAGTAGCAGAGTAGCATGACGGTGCGTTGAGAGCTTGTAGATCTGCTATTTTCAGTATTTTCCACAGACTGCTCCCAGGTCCTCCAGGGGGTTCACTGGCCATCATTTAGCCATATCTTGTCACTCCAGGCGGCTCACCAGGGATGCTGACACCTGTGCCTTCATGCTGTGCGTGCTCAAGGGAAATCCTCCAGTCACCCCCCCACTGGGCTGCCCCGTCCCCTGCCTGTTCCTGGCCATGGTCTCACATTGCCCTTGATGTCGTTACTGGTCTTCCGCCATCTCACGGTAACACTGACATACTCACCAGAGTGCACAGATTCTCTTAGCCTGCGGATATTGTCGCTCACCTCAGCCTCAGAAACGACCGATATTCAGTAGGGCTGTCCTCGACTCAGGATTTATGGAGTCGATTCGAGTTGCGGGGGTTAATCCGACGCGTCGACGAATCGTTTTATAATCTACTTTGTATAAAAAAAAAAAAAAAAAGTGTTGCTTTAAACCACGTCAACATAATACAATAATACATTAAGAGATTAATTGAATACACTGTGTTTTCGGTGATATCGCTGCGCGAGCACAAATGTTATCTGCATAGCAGTGTACAACCATAGAGTTATAACACACCGTTAAAACAAATAAAACATCTCCGCTGTTTCAACTCTGCCCCGTCTCTCGGCAGCGTGCAGTAGAGATGAGACATTCGCGAACGATTCCGCTCTCTTGAACGGCTCTTTTAAATGAACGATGGGATCCAGTCCGTAGTCGCGGGACACAGAGCACTGACAGAGTAATGAGTCAGTGTCGAGAACGGATTAATTTCAGAAACGGATCATAAAAAGGTGGAGGCACAGCTCCCGCTAGAGCCAGAAGTGTGGACATGTCATGGACGCAAACACAGCGAAACACAATCATTCATCATGGATTACAACACTGGAACAATTCAGAAGCACTTTAATTAGAAAATGTAACTTGTAGCCTACACTTGTGTATGTTAATTTGACTGTAGAAGATTGTTTACTTCGTGGACGTGCGTTTGTGCTGTGGCAGGAGGTTATTTAATATGGGATTTTGACAGCGTGCCTCCTCCTCTTAACGGAACACCGTCCCCGGCTCCGAATGTTTTAACGAAGCGGCGGTTTTGAACCGTTCTGGCCGTTCTGTCTCACTTTCACCCCTACGCTGGTGCGAGACAATAAATAACTGTTCGCCAATTGCTACTTCTCATTGGAAGTACATGACACCAGTCCAGCAGTGCACCGCAGTAGGCTAACTGGTGATATAAAAAATATATATATTTTCGCTTCGACTCAAACAATTGGCGTCGATTCGCGGGGCTTAAAACGACGCGTCGATTTTTAGAGGACAGGCCTAATATTCAGGGAACTCCTACGGATATCGTCTCAGATTGTGGACCCCAGTTACAGTAATTTCTCAAATGTGGAAGTCAATCTATCTATCCCTCTGAGCCTCGGTGAGTCTCTCCTCTGGTTATCATCCCCAGAATAATGGACAGACAGAGTGGGCCAACCAGGACCTGGCAACTGCACTTCGTTACATCACTGCCAGCAAAAAGCCTCCGCCTGGAGAAGACAGCTCCCTTACTATGCACACAATTCATTGTCCAGTGCAGCCACAGGTTTGAGTGTTCTTTGTGTTATAAGCTATCTTTGTTTCCAGTGCAGGCCCATCTTCACCACTGCTGCAGGTTTTGGATGAGTACAGTACCTGCTTTGCTCCACTGACTGTACAGGAACCATCACCTCTAAACCCCATGCAGCAGCAGCACCCAACTACTTATCAGGTCACAGGGTGTGGCTTTCTTCTTCCAAGGATCTCCCTCTAAACAGTACGTTTCTCTTATACACTTAGGAGGACATTGGCCCATTTGAAACAGACTGCATCATTATCAAACTCAATTTATCGGCTAGGATTCACCCCACCTTCCGTGTTTCTCAGTTGAAACCTGTACACCGGAACTGCCCCTCTGCCTCAACACCCATCATAATACAACCTTCTGGTCTGCACCATCCAGTGGCTGCTGGATGTGTCTCTTCCAATCACATTCTCACTGTCAACTCTTAAAGCCACTAAAGACACTAAAGCCCCTATCAGAGTCTGCGGTGAAGAGCCTACCACCGCAAATTTTAGGTGTAAAGCTATCCACCTAAAGTGAGAAAATAAGTGGGGGCCATCATAGTCAGTCACGGTGAAGTCCTATTCACCGTGATCCAGGTCGACCAATCAGTGAACGGGGTGAAGAACCTGTCTGATAGTAAAAACAGAGAGATGTGTCGGGACTCGCGGTGGAAAGCGCTTCACCGTGAGGAATGACATAACGTTATGATATGACTCAAAAAGACTACGCTGCGGTGGATTGCTCTTCACCGCGGTACCGACTCTGATAGGGGCTTAAGACAACATGAGCGAACATCACATGCATATCCCTTTCACATTCCATGTTGACGAGGACTGAAACATTAACAAAGTGCACATCTGATGGCACCCAGGTTTTTAATGGCAGCATCGCATTGATGCGCATGCCTTGTTCTCTTTCACGTCTGCATTCCATCGCCTTTTATCCCTCCAGTGTCGCTCTCTCTCTCTTTTTCTTCTTTTCCACTGATAATGGCAGAAGGCCATAATGCCATGAGGGACTCATCACTATTCAAAGTTAAAGTATACTAAGTGCAATGTCCATGGAAGCTCTGGAAAATATATACAATCCCACTAGACACCAGTTTACCTGTTGACACCACTAATAGATTAAGAATAAATGGCCTGTTTTTCTGTGTTCAGGTTCTGATAAAAACCCATTTGGCCTGCAAGAGTGGTGTGTGTGTGTGTGTGTGTGTGTGTGTGTGTGTGTGTGTGTGTGTGTGTGTGTGTGTGTGTGTGTGTGCGTGCGTGCGTGCGTGCGTGCGTGCGTGCGTGCGTGCGTGCGTGCGTGCGTGCGTGCGTGCGTGCGTGCGTGCGTGCGTGCGTGGGTGCGTGCGTGCGTGTGTGTGTGTACTTGCTGCTGTTGAGGCGGCACAAGGATAACTGCCCATGGCAGTTTGTGATTACCACTAGGCTCTCTCACTCCATCCTCTTTACTCCCCTGTTCCCCCCACTCAATCGCACGCACGCACGCACGCACGCACGCACGCACGCACGCACGCACGCACGCACGCACACACAAACACAAACACAAACACACACACACACACACACACACACACACACACACACACACACACACACACACACACACACACACACACACACACACCTCTTTCCTGATCTGTCCACATAGTACCCACAGACTGTTTGTCAAAACCAGGCCTGATAGACATATAGTCGTCATTCTTTAATGTCTATGTGCGTGAAAAGTTAAATCCTGAGTGTTAATTTAACTGAGAGTTAAAATGGACCCAAATGGACCAGTAGGGGAGGGAAGACCTGCAGTAATGTGTGGACGAATGTTCCGGATAACTATAGAGTGGACTGTGTCAGATAACTTGGTCTTTAGTGAGCTGGATAGCACTCACTCGCATACAGTATTATAAAGTAATAATAGAGAGCATTAAATGCCAGGCAAGTTTTTTATGTGGGGGATCAAATGTTCAAAACAACTTAAAGCTAACTTAAAAGATAAGGTGGCATACCTGTAGTCATTGTCGTTACCTGTTGTCAACACCAATCTATGTTTATATTTTTAACTCTATATGTTTCTCTCTTTTTTGAACATTTAAAATACAATGTTTACAAAATGTAAACTTCATAATGTGCCTTTCAAAACAGAGTTACAAGGTGCTGTAAGTAATTAATAACAAATTATTACCAGTAAGACGCCCTATAAGGGCGAGAAGTTACCTTGCCCTTTAGCACATGGGTACGTGCACATGGGTACGTGCACATGGCTGCTTTGGCATGTATACCCTTCTGCTGATGTCAGAACAGGTCAGCTATATCCATATATGGAGTCCGTGAGGTCAGATGTAGAGGTATTGACCAGCTCCATATATGGAGATGTACTGTAGGTAATGATCCAGTCGTCTCCGTGTATGGATATCCAGGGTTTCTTCTTCTTCTTTCGTGTATCATCGTCCTTGATGATTGGTTGGCGACATTTTGTTTCACAAGATTTCTTGTTACTTAGGAGAGGCCATGGGGCTGGCTGTCGTCTTCTCCCCATCCAGGGTTTGATAGTCAGTGTCGTGATCTTCATATATGGAGATCCAGGTGATGATAGTCAGCAGTCCTGATTTTCAAATGAATTCTGTCTTGGCCATATATGGAGCATTCATATGGCCAGCCATTGCCAAACATGGGCATTCCCAGATATGCACTTAATAATAATGACATCGGGACATGGTATATGGGCATAAAAGGGACAAGGATGGAATTAATTTGCAAGTGTGACTCGTGTTGCGGCAACCACACTGGTTAGACTGACACAATATGTCCATATATGTGCATTGCCAGATATGGGCTCAATATTGATGACATCAGGGATCTCCATATGATTGCCAGAATAGGCTCTCTTGAGTCAACAATGTGATGTTACAACAGGTCAGTAATAGACATTGAGGCATTATCCACTCACTGACTCACTCACTGACGACAAGTTATGCCGGTTTTCATAGTAAACTGCGTCCTACAGTTGCAATAATGACTTGTTATGTATTAGTTCATATTTGATTAACAAACTTTCAGTTTCAAAGACTCTTTGTTGCCAACTCCTACTATTCCAATTCATCAATACTGGAAAAGGCTAAAGCCCTTTTCTCTAGTGGAGGAACATTATCGATGCCGTAACTACAACTAATTCTCTAGTCAGCCACCTAGACAATTCAATTCAATTCAATTCAATTCAATTTTATTAAAGTGTCAAATCATAACAAGTTATCTCAAGACACTTTACAAAGGCTAAAGAGCCATGAGAGAGAGAGAGAGAGAGGAGAGAGGGAGAAACAAGGGAGAGACAAGGGAAAGACAACAAGGGGCACACGCACACACATACACAGGTCCCGCATGCGTATGTACAAGAACGAACGAACGAACGCGCGCACACACACACACAGGCGCTGCATGCGCACGCGTGTGTAGGGGGAGGGGGAGGGGAGGGGAGGGGGAGGTAAGGGTAGGGGGGGGGTGGGGGGAGGAGAGAGAGAACCCGAGCAGAACCTGTACCTGTGAGGCACCCCCTCGAGAGAACTCGAGCGGATACCTCACAGGCCCGGGGCCCCCACCCTGAGCAAGCAATTTGCTACAATGGTAACGAAAAACCCCCTCTTAAGGAGGAGGAAACGTCAGGCAGATCCTGACTCTGGGGTGAACAGCCGTGCTGCCTCGACCGAGTCGGGGGGACAGTAAGGAACAAAGAGAGAACAAGAGATAGACACAGAGAGATCCAGGCAGGTCCACAGGTGTGCTTCATGGAGGCCTGGTCCGGGGTCACACTCTTGGTCTGCAGCTGAGTAGTCGGGTTTTAGTAGCAATCCCAGCAGCTGAGTTGTCGAGTTTTAGGTATTTAGGTTGTCGAGTTTCCAGGAACTGGAACTGTGGAGTGGGAGACAGAAAAGAAACTCCGGGGATGATCCCCGGAGTTCGAATTAGTGGCAGGCCTTATAATGGCAGGCACAGTGCTAGTTACAATTGCAACGATGTGACACAAACCCACACAACCAAAAGGGGAAGAGAGGGAGGAGGGTTCCCCCTCCCCTCTGACCCATTATTCAGCCCAACCCAGTGACTTTGTAGGCTGGGATTAGGAGTGACTGTACGCTGTCTCACAGAACTACAGTACATGTACCCAGCACCCTCCCTGCTCCTACAGTACTACAACCACTCAGCACCCTTCTACTCCCGATGAGCAGGTTGGTGCCTTGCATGTTTGCCTCCCCTTCAGTTTGTGACGGTGTGTGAATGGGTGATTGCCAAATACATTGTAAGGTGCTGTGGAGAAATGTGCTATATAAATGCAGTACAAATTGCCATTGATCTACTTCACTCTGTGGTATTTCTAGTCTCATGATCACAGACCGTCTGTCTGTCAGTCAGCCAGTCAGTCAGTCAGTCAGTCAGTCAGTCAGTCAGTCACGTCACGTCACGTCACGTCACGTCACGTCACGTCACAACACGTTACGTCACGTCACGTCACACTTTTCCCCTATACTCACACACACACACACACACACTCTGTGGCTGCCAAACCACAACCTCCACCCCTCATTCCTCACATGGCCCTCTTCTAGCGCCACCATGAGGCAGATTCTTGCAAAACACATTTTTGGACACTGCTCTTACAGATTTTGCCCTAAAATCACGCAAAGCGGTACACAGTATATTTACATGGATCTGTCCCATTTAGCGCCACCATCAGGCAGATTTTTTCAAACACATTTTTGAACCAATGGAACTTACAGGCCTATTTGTGTATACATGTGACCTGACGGGTGCTTATCTCCCGATTAGGGAGTCTTACTGGTATTTCTAATCTCATGATCACATTATTTAAAGGATGTTGGTAAACGGAAATCAGAAATCTCGTTCATTGTATAGGCATAGACGAAAGATTGTTTGAACCAGAGGTTTTCTGGAAGCTCGAAAATGATGACAATACTTCAGTGGTCTATGTCGGCTTATGTTGACCTTCACCAGGACAATGATAGACTATACATTGAAAGAGCAAAAATGCTGTTAACAAAAACAAGGTAAAAGGGAGACTGCGGAGGAATAAAGATTGATTTACCCACAGCACAGCCGCTGGTCTACAGGTCCTTTGTTACCAATGTCACCTCTCCGCTATTTGTTTTGTTGTTGTACAGGGATGAGAGGATGAGAGAGCGCTAAATCTACTGTATGCCATACCATGAATCTCCCATTTCCTGGGAACTGTACCACTATCAGGGTTCCAAGGTCACACAAAGAAGCACACAGGCAAACGCATTCACACACGCAGGCAAACGCAAGCACACGCACACACGCACACACGCACGCACGCACGCACGCACGCACACACGCACACACACACACACACACACACACACACACACACACACGCGCGCGTGTGCGCGCGTATACGGATGGAGTATGTGTTCCACGTTGTAGTGTCTTCTGTGTGTTCTCTCTCTCTCTTTCTCTCTCTCTTGTTATGGTTGTCTCCTCCATCTTTGCTCACCAAGTGGATGTCAACCGCACGCACTGTAAATTGTAAAATGTAAATGTGCTTTCCCGGTAGAAGAGAACGTTTTATTGACCCCTTCGCTCGCATATGTGAACGGGAGGCTAATATTCAATTCCTGCATGTGTGACCATGCATTAATGCTGCCGGGCAATTCACTGTCCATTTGCTGTTCCCGCCGTCAATCATTATCCCGTCTTGCCTCTACCAATCACATCCCTCTGCTGGGATGTGATCGTGGGTACGTGCGTGCGTAGCCTGTGTGTGTGTGCGCGAGTGCGTGCGTGCTTGCGTGCGTGCGTGTATGTGTGTGCATACTTTGAAACCAGTGTTTGCTAATATAATTGCCCTGCTTGTGCCAGTGCAGTTCACTGTATGTGGGGCTGGCCCTGGGTCAGGTCAAACAGAGGCCTCTCCACTGCTACATACTGTTGATGATTCCAGTTTACAGACATAACAGCTGGTCGCCACTGTTATTTTGACCATTTTTGGAGGAGGCAGGCATGCTTTTGTTTGGGTGAAAGGGTATAGTCTTTTTGTGTTTCGTATTTTTTGGCTACATCTGTGTCCCTTGGCTGGTGGCCTGGTTGTCTTTCTGTTGCTATAAAACTGGTCAAGTCAAGTCCATTTTATTTATATAGCACATTTTAAAAACAACCAGGGTCAATCAAAGTGCTGCACAACATACAAAAAACAATAGAAAATATGCAATGTTACAGATAACAATACAGTGCGAAGAAACAAAACAAGAAACATCAATGTTACACAAGTAAAATGTATATACATAATGTGATTTAAAAGGCCAAGGAAAACAGATACGTTTTTTATCTGGTTTTAAAAATGGCCAGGGAAGATGCTGTCTTTACAGTCATAGGCAGGGTGTTCCACAGGATCGGTGCGGCGACCGAGAAGGCATGATCACCTAGTTTTAGGTTTGTGAATGGAACCTTTAGACGCATAGTCAGCTGATCGTAGTGGCCTGGTGGAATCAGGGGGTTCAATGAGGTTGGATATGTAGGGTGGTGCAAGATTGAATTGGGCTTTATAGGTAAACAGAAGGATTTTGAATTGTATTGACTGGCAGCCAATGGAGGGTGGATAAAATGGGGTAGATGTGGTCCCACCTGCGGGTGTCGGTCAGGAACCTGGCAGCTGAGTTTTTAAACAGTTGTAGTCTGGAGAGGGAGGTGCTAGAAACACCTGAGTAAAGGGAATTGCAATAGTCAAGCCTTGATGATAGGCTACTAATGTTACTGCAAATAGCACACAAATTATCACCTGCACAAAAAGAATACAATTAAATTCCACTGCCATTGTGGTTGGCCTATTTATTTACAGAAGACCTAACGTGCTCAAAACCTTTCCATCCATCCACTTTATTTACTATGGTATATTACATACTTCTTTATATTAGGCCCCTAGAGAGTGAGACATAAGATAATTTGGGGCTTGTCTGTGACAGACATACCGTATACAGAAGAACAAAGTTAATGAAGAGGGATAGACAGATTGACACACGCGTGAGCACACTTTCCCGCAACGGTGACACCCCTGTTCAATTTCAAAATCATTTTGACAGTTTAATAAACCCTTCCAAATAATTTGGTAATGTTTGTTTGGACAAAAATGATACATTATGGCCAAATTTGACATTGGTCTCTTTACGTACTGAACAACATCTTCAAAACTAAATACGATATTTTGCCAGGCTCAAAAGGTAGCCAGAGAAGTGTTTTTGGATAGCAACGATCTTTATTTCTGGAAACATTCTGCTTGCCATGCCTTCAAAAAAGAAAAAAAAAGAAGAAAAAAAAAAAAACACACAATAACAAATAACAGCATGTATTTATCCTGTGTGCAGGTGTGCAGTCACACCTAGCTCAGAGTCCAATTATTTTGACTCAGACCATGTGTGACTGCATAATATATCAGACATCCTTTAACACACAGATATCAACAAGCTGCTTTGAAAAGATTTCATTCATAAATCCATCTTTTCTACATGGATTATTTTTGCCTATACTTTTCAAAAATACTTTTCAAATCAATCCATGAATGCAATACATTAAAACACCACAACAAAACTTTAAATATAACATTACAAAATTGCCAATCTCAAACAAGATTCAAATCCTTGCAAGATGATTTTCTTGCAAGAAAAACACTGGCTTCCTCAGAAACCAAACAGAACACTGTTGAAAATATTCAAAAATGTCAGTGAGTCGTGGTAAATAAACCAAAGATGCCAAACCACTATAGTTTTAACAATCCTCCATGCTCGACCTGACAGGCGAGGACCAGATGACTCCTCGTCAAGACTCCCCGCTTTCCCTGCGGGCTAGCTCAGGTTCCTTCAGCGACTACGATGGCGGCGACGCCGCTGACTATATGGGGGCCGAGGAGGATGAAGAGGATGAGGATGAGGGCCTCACCTCGTACCAAGAGCAGACAGCGGACGACGAGCGGACGACGAGTCCACGTCAGGGCACGGTGGCCCACCCTTCGACTGGGTCCCGACACGTGACATCTGGTGAGTCAGTTCCACACACCCCCCCTCCCATCATCTCTGCACCACAGGGCGCTGGTGGGTCTGCTGCCCCCAGTGCTTACCCCTACTATCACCATATTAGCATTGGCCTGTCGGGAGTAAACAACACAGTGTTCTCTGTTCTAGAGGCGCAAGAGCGCCTCCCAGAGTTAAATAAACAAGGGTTTCTACAAATCCTACTGTTTAGCAGACTCCCATGGCTCATGTGGGACAACCAAGGCATGGACATATGTGTAATGACAACTGGGCTGCTGAGGAAACTGGAGGAAAGGGGCATTTCTGCAAAACAGACCCCATGACAAGTCATTTGGGATCAATAAAAGTAAGACAATTTGCCTATGTTATTTAGTCTGGAGTTGTCCTTTGTTCATTTATGTTTTTTGTGTTCTAAAGTTTGTTGAAAAGTCATAGTGAATGGTTGTCTAGAGACTTGTGAGGGCACTTGGTATTCTTTCCAAATGTCTTTGTTGTCTCTGGCCAAAATGGGCCAGATTATTTATTAGATCCTCATTCTTTTTTCTTTTACACTGGAGAGGTCTGGGACAGTGTCGTTTGGAGAGGGAGGAGAGGGAGGAGAGGGAGGAGAGGGCACAGGGTGCAAACAGCTCCATGTGCCCTCTCCTCCCTCTGCCTCAGGGCAGAGAGTACTGTTAGAGACTAGAGGACTAGAGAGAGAGAGAGTATGTGATTTGGCCAGTGTTCCTGCTGTACATCACAAGTACAAGTACTACCAAATTGAGTCCTCAACAAAAAGATTAGGTGGTTGAGGTATATTTGAGGCAATTAGCCACTGAAGCCCTTCATACTTGGTCAAATTGTAAATAACATACAGTAGCAAATGCAATTGATTATCAGATGTAGAAGCTCAAAGAAGCACACAGGACCACAATGGAAATAAGCCCTCTGGGCTTTTTGTGTTATGCTTTAAGCACCATTGTATACTCGTATCTCTGCATGTATTGCAAACTGTTAATAAAGTTTATTCAATCAATTAATCAATCAAACAAACAAACATTGTGACACGTTGTGAGCGTACAGATTTCTTTCCTTCTTTTTAATGTTGTTTTATGTTTTTACTTTTATTTTATTTTCTCTTCTGCTTTATTGTTAATAATTTGTAATTTCTCTGTAAAGCACTAATGCTTCAATTTTGCTCTGTAAAGCAATTTGAGATGCATTTTATGTCATGAAAGGTGCTATACAAATAAAGTGTTCATGTAATATGGTTCCATTTGGTCTCATTTGTACATGCTGGAGAAAATGTCAGAGTTAAATGGACACAGAGTACTGTACACTACAGTATGTTCTTCTATCTGACAAATAGTGTTAGTCAAATGGGATATTATCATATTGTTATTGAATACAGTTAATTAATCATTTTTCACTCGTCTCAGTTGTGCATTCTTCCTCTCAAACATGAATAATAGATTAAGAAATCACCTATTTTATTTTGATCTTATTTATTTTTGTTTCTATAATCCGATTAAAGTTCTTCCTTCCTTTTTTTCCCCGCTAGAGCTGTGATGTGTTACATTTATCATTTTTCTGTACGGCTGTCATGTGTAATCTGTTAATCCCAAAGCCTTTACAGAAATTGACAGGCTTGTTGCACTGTATCTGTAGGAATACTCGCCTCTCTATAGCTAGAGTACAGCTTTCTTTTCATTTAAAGATTTCTGAACTTAATAACACAAGAATTTCACAGCCTACAATTTTGCTGTCTATAATATACTATATTCTACGTGTATGGGGCTTTTAAGCCGTGACATCATTTTGTAGTCAGACCTCCAAGCAGATTTATTATCAATATCTGTCCCTCGCTATTTCAACAGATCCGAGACAAGAATAACGACTAAAGTATAATTCTACCACTTTGCTTTCAACAACAAAGAGAAGAAAAATTAGTAAATAGTAAAAATAGTAAAAAGATTCACGGGTGCTGGGGCCTTTTGCCCCCAAAATTTCTCCTCTGCCTACAAAATGATGTCAGACTTAACTCATTCTGTGCCAGATGCCAAAATGGCTCCAAGGTAGCTGTGCCGAGATTTTGTATGTTTTTCTTTACTATGCAATGAAAAAAAAAGATTTTTTTTTTATAATTTTTTTTCCCCCACAGAAACAGACACAGTTGTTGTGATTCAGTGGCAAAAAGAATTTTGGCAATCGGACAAATGGTTCCAGAGATAGAGCTGTTTGAATGAAAAAAAGTGTCCATCCACTAGAATGGACACACATGAACACACATTTTCTCAATCAGCTAAACGAGGGAGCGAACACACAAACAGAGAAAAGCATCTCTCTGATCTCAGGTCATTTTGACATCTTTAGAAGAAAAAAAAAATGATTTTTTATTTTTATTTTTTTCTATGTAAAAAACACAAAAACCGTCATAAGCCGTCATTGGCACACAGGGCTATTGGAAAAAACCCGTCATAAGCAGTCATTGGCACAGAAGCCCATATACAGGTACTTTGAACCTAGCAAGTTGTGTTTGCTTTAGTCTGCTTTTGTTTTTGTGTTTCATTTACATTTTTCATTACATTTGCTGCTGACTGTGGTTTGTATGGTGCGTAAAAGAGAAATGGATGATCATTCTCATCTGTGAATAGCTGATTTGGCAATAATGCAGCAGAATAAGGCTACTACAGACCTTGCTCACACTATGCATGCCATCATGCCATCATGCCAGTATTATGGATGCAGCATAGTTTGCAGGCATGATGATGCAATAATCAACCTGACCATTTTGACCTATGAATGTGAACAAAGCAAGGGGAAGGAATATAGAGTGTCAAATGACACCCACGCCCGTCAGAGACGTGCTAATGCAGTGATACTCAAACTCCGGCCCGCGGGCCACTTCCGGCCCGCGGCACAATATTGACTGGCCCGCCAGCTTAATCTCCTCAAAATTGCGCATCCAGCAAGCTTTAAACTGAGCAGATTGGACCTTGCGTTCCAGAGATAATGGCCAAAACATCTTGAAAACGCCGATTACACCGCAGCCCCCCCCTCTCTCTCTCTCTCTCTCTCTCTCTCTCTCTCTCTCTCTCTCTCTCTCTCTCTCTCTCTCTCTCTCTCTCTCTCTCCCTCCCTCCCTCACTCACTCCGTCTCGCATTCACTAGCTGCCCAGCTGCCGGCTAACGAGTGTATGTTGCTCGTTGTGTAAGCTTAGCTCCGTGCCACTGCCAGGCAGCGTGCATCAAGCTCGTTAAAGTGTTTATTGAGCAGGAGCAGAGCCTCGGCGATTTTGAATGACAAAGATAGCAGTTAGTAGAGTGCTGTTTGTCAATTCTTTGTTGCTACAGAGCATAGGACTAATCAGTGCTAAGAACAACAACAATGCAGAAGGATGTCTCTCCCCCTCAACTATTATCAGCTGGCAACAACATTTCCATTGATAGGGGAAAAAGTGTGGCAGGAGGTATGCTGCTGTGCTTGCAACCAGTGGTGGAAAAAGTACTCACATTTTTTACTTGAGTAAAAGTATCAATACTGCAATGTAGAAACACTCCGTTACAAGTAAAAGTCCAGAATTCAGAATGTACTTTAGTTAAAGTGAATGTATTGGCATCGCCGTTTTTTTTTCTCTCTTTTTTTTTACCAGTGGCTCTGCCTCTGCCCAACTTATTAGCATACCCAAAATGTTATTGTAGGCCTAATGCAAATGAAGAGACGTACTGTAGCTCTACTTAACAACTGCATCATTAGCCATTTGGTAGCTAAACAGTCTGGGTAATAATCTATTTCAAGTAGATTGTTTGATTTGATTTGATTTTTCTTAACTATCAATTTTCACAAGTTTATTTTCTGTAAAAAGCCATTTGTGTTGAATGTGGCAACATCATAAATAACATTGTGAAGCAATTGAAAGAGAGTTGTGCTCAGCTATCTTTAATGTTATCCAACTCGATAGCAGGCAGACAGATATCAACCCAGACAAATAGCAGACAAACGTACAGACAAACGCACATTAGTTTGTTTTGGTGTTTTTGTGGATTATGCTAATTTTACAGAATTAATAAAAAGAGAGAAAATGTAGCAAATTACTTTGATTACAAATGTTGTCATTGACAGAATTTAAATAGAATTCCAAGCCATAAAATAATGCACATTTCAACTGTCTTATGTGGAAATAAAGCAAAAAGTTATCAAGTAATGTCATTTTATCAACTGGCCCAACGGGGGATAGCTTCGCTGTTTCTACATGTCATCTTTTCTACACCCAACTCTAAACCTTATCCTAACCTTAACCTCCGTGGGGTGAGTCGCTAACCCTCCGGTTGAAATGATGGTCGTGCGAAAGAGCGAGATTTTACCGGCCCGCGGCCCCTTGTCATTTTTGTCATTTGGCCCACCGGTTCAGAAGTTTGAGTATCCCTGTGCTAATGCATACGACGACAGGATGAGCTGAGGAA
>NC_137817.1:24931971-24944471 GCF_963921795.1 Nannobrachium achirus
ATTTTTCTCTCGTAAACCATAGGAGCTACAGTTTCAAACCTCGGAGAGGAGATTCATAATGATTTTAAGAATGAATCGAAAAATAATTACATCACTCGGCCTCATGGTGGCGCTATAACGGCCCACTTTACGTTTTGCCCCGTAACTCTTGAACCGTAGATCGGAAAATTAAAATTCTTTTTTCCCTGGATTCCTTGGGTCAAGACGCATCTCCCCATATAGGCCACGCCCATTTGCGCCAGGATAGATTTTCCGCCATCTTGAATTTTCTCCAAAACACACTTTTTGCTCCTTTTCCTACATATTTTCTTCAAATGTCACAAAAATCGGTACACATGATCTACACACACACACACACACACACACACACACACACACACACACACAGCTCCACTTCACACGGGTGTGATTTTTTTATTTTACCGTCCGTTTTTCAAGAAAAAGTTGACTATAGCTCCTTTAACTACTTCATCATACAAGAGTGTCATCACAAAAGCAGTGAAAATAGCGGATCTACATGCACACAAGCATACACAAGCATAAGAGACACCTGGCAGCTCACACAGACCTGCATGGATCACATTTTCATATACCGGCTTTGTGACGTTCCTTGCGGATATTCCTCATTTTCCCTCACCTTCTCTTTCTCTCTCTCTCTCTGCATAGCTCATTTCACAATTTGGCTTAGTTAAACAAGAGTATAAATACAAACAGGCAATTACCGTCTTGAGCTGATTAGAACAAAAGGTTAAGCGGTCGGGAAATGACCTTCGGCATCCGTCATGCTCAAGTGGAAGGACCAAAAATAAACCGTCTTTAATTTCTGTGGCGGATACACTTTCTGCCCCCACAACCCCCCCTCCCCCATCATGTTATTGTGAATATGATGATTAATGTTTTCCTCACCTTCACTTGTCTTTCAGCAGCCGAGGGAACAAAGGACAGCTCATCCCCGGGTATCTCTTCCTCTCTTCCATTTTCCGTTTTGTCCCTGCCTTCCAACCCTCTCAATGTCATGCATCCTCATCTGTTTTCATCAAGCCAAGGCCGGACAGAGGGAGAGAGAGAAAAAAAAGTGTGAACGAAATAAAGAGGAAGTTGTATGGGCTTCTTTTTCGATTTAAGGACATGTGGGCAATTCTCTTCGGAATGAAATTACACAAAGGAAATTCATCCCAAATCATTCATCTCATCTCACTACTGGTTACATTTACATTGCATTGTACCCTTGTACTCCCCGTCCCCCCCCCCTACACACACACACACACACACACACACACACACACACACACACACACACACACACACACTCCTGGAACTTCAAAGAGGCAATGACACGATAGGTGACAAGTTTTACGAGTGAGTTGGTATTGACCTCTCCGTGGTGTATTCGCTTTTCAGTTGGAATCAGTGAACCCATGTAAATTGTGTCTGTATGAGCATTCCTCCTTTCCAATACTGCACACCCAATCTCTTACAAAGTAAACAGACCAAAACACAATGGGTTCTTCTCAACAGTTATTTCACAAAGCTTGTGTCCCTAAATTGTGTCTTCCTAGTATCTAGCTCCTCCCACTTAATGACACAGGGGATCGATGTGAGGATGAGACGCGAGAACGGAGGAATCGATTCATCAAGTGAGACATCCTTGCTCGGTGAAGCGTAATTCTGAAGCAACGTCAATTAATTATTAGGTGTTACACAGCCGGATTACTTGTCAAAGGTCTTAGAACGGATTGTTCTGTTTAATTGTGTTGTGTTTTCATTTTGTTTTGCTCAGATAATGTGATGTCATGGTGCTGTATTATTCTGCAGTCATTGCTAGACTAATTTATCTATTTCTTCCACCGAATATGACAGATGTGAAATAAAATGTGAAATACGCGCATATAGGCCTATATATGTCCCTTAATTGAACTGTTAAGACGTGCAGTCTCCCATAGAGCCACCCAGGCACAAAGACTGCTATTGCTACAAGTATACTGTATTTATGCTATAAATAAAGATCAATCATACATATTCCTGAATTTTAGCGTAGGCCTATTTCACATTCTCAAATATTTATGATGAGGATGTGCTGTAGAATTTTTCAGATCATACTGTAGTATATAATATAGAAATTGAATTTCCACAAGGTAGAGTGACCAATCTGACCATGAATACAATATATTTATTTAACAACAAAGTTGAGAGCTCTCTGAGACAACACGCATGGTAGTGTCACTCCCGTTCTCTGGGCAGTGTCTTATTTATACAGGACATTTGGACAAGAATAGGCAGTGTCTATACTGCCCTACAAAGGCAGAGTGCAGTAACTACGTTTTCGAACACACCGACTTATTTGTGTCACCCAAAGGTCAAAATAGCCTTCATGATACAATGAACAATTAGCTCAAGAACAGATATATAATCAGAGTAATCTCACTTTTATGTCTTTATCTCATTTGGCTGATCAGCTGTAACACTTTTAAACCCATTTTTAGTGAAATTCAAAAACGTAGTTACTGCACTCTGTATGTACGCAGTATAGATACAGGTCTATTCTTCCAGAAGTCTTCCATATATACTGTATGGACTGATGACGTCGGAGCAAGCATTGAGCAGCTCAGCTGTCCAGACGGGCAGCTGCTATCAAGTCAATACTTTAGTGAAAAGTGACAGATACACATAGTATATATTGATACATTTCTACTACAGATGCAATTTGTGAAAAGCGAGGATAAGAGTACAGTACATTTTATTTGTAAAGAATATAGACATACAGTGTTGAAATACAAACCTGTATACTGCAGGATGTGACATTTTCCAACACTTAAATGTTGTGATTTGTGATGTTCATTACATGAGTTCTGGGGGCGTGGGGGATTTCTTGGGTCTCTGAATAGACAGCTGGCTGCAGACAGTATCCAACTAGAAATAATATTTATATAGGCTACTCAGCGAGTGCATATCTCAGTCAGGCTGTACAGTACGTCATGGGTTGTACATGCCATGACTCCCATGGCCTACTGGCAGTGTGCACAGGACATTTGGTGCTGATCAGTCTAGTTGTTTGCAAGATTAGCTCTGGACACACAAACACTACACACAGACACACACAGACAGAAGCAGGGAACGAAACATGATCTCTCACACATTCCGGGCCATGTGTTCTCGCTTCAAGCTCCTATGAGACACAGATCTGTCCTCGACAAGCAAACTGAGACATCCTTCAAGAAGGCGATACTCTCTCGATTTTCAGGTCGCGGCTGGTCGACAGAGACGCAAAGAGGCATAACGCTTAGAAACGAGAAGAACCCACTGTTTTGTCCAAAGCTGCGTTGTGCTGCGTTTTCAAGGTCACCTGAAACTTCTCCCTCCTGATGAGCTTGGTGTTTCAGTGTTGTTGACCAAGTTGCCAGTGATCTCCCTGTTTAGTTAGGGAGAGTGCCAGCTGGACCCAGTAATCTGTCCTCCCATCTGTTCACTCATTTGTATTTTGCCTTTTTTTGTTTTCTATCTTTGAAGTAAACTCTGGGTGGAGACACTTTTCTCTGGTGGGGGCAAGCCTTTCAGGTCCTTGGCCATATGGCTGAGGTTCACTAGAAGTTCTGTGTTAAAAAAGGTACCGCGAATTCGGCAACGCTTTAGAAGATATTTAAGCTATATTCAAAGGTACCGGTACCATGGGGATTGATTTGAATTGTTATCAGTGCATTCAGAGGCGTGCTTGCTATTCTCAGTAGTGGGTGATTTGAGTTAGGTAAGTTAAACTTTATTGCTCTACTTATGGTAAAGTTGTGGTGATGTCTACAATGATCCTAATATTGTGTATTACACAGTGTTTGTTCTTTCACGTGGTGGAGTGTAACTTTGTTTAGGCTAATTCTTAGTTAGTAGTTGCCCTAGACTTTGATAATTAACAGGTTACATTTGGGTATTTGTTTGGGTCTGTGGCTGTGCTAATTAGGACTGTACCTTTGTGTCACTTCTCGTCCCACTTTTGTGATTATGCGCCTTCGCAGCAGTAAGCAGTCAGCAACCAGCGCGCCAGAAAAGGTAGTCCACGCCCAAAAGTATCCAGAGAGGATTCCAATACATAGTCATGTACAGATGTCTTGTCTGTGCTCTGCCATCTGTCTGTGGGAAATGTTGACTATAAAATGGGGTTGGTGGCTGTGAATGTACACTGGAGAACGGAATCGTAAATCATTTCAAGTAAACACAGAGTACAATCTCCCAGCTTTCATTGCTAAAACTGGGTGGAAAGAGAGTTAAAAGAAAACTTCATGCAAAGTCTTTAAAGTAGCCTATGCTTTGTTTCCAAAACAGTGTATGTGGCTTTGTTCTCCAGTGTTCTAGCAACTGTCTTGCTTTTAGAATTACAGATGTTTCGGCAGGCAGCGATCTCCAATCATCTTGTCCTGGACGTAGAGTTCAAGCCCAACTTAGAAACTTACCTTACAATAAATGCGCAATAAATCGCCCCAAAAGGGCGGGGTCGCGCCATCCGTCTTGGCCATCTGTCTTGACCATATATGAATTCTGTTAGTGTGGTTCTTCTAACAGGGCATCATCTGGGATACAATCCCTTTTATGCCCATATATGGAGATCCCTAACAGACTCCCTTTTATGCCCATATATGGAGATCCCTGCTCTGAGTATCTGTATCACTGTGATGTCACCTGTTTATGCCCATATATGGAGATGTTTCAGGGGAACCACATTGTCAGGCGTTACCTGGGTTAGCTGTGACGGTAATAATGAGGAGGGGTGAATATGGTGTCTCTATTCATGGCAAAATAATGTGTGCTTATCAGAGAGAGAGAGAGAGAGAGAGAGAGAGAGAGAGAGAGAGAGAGAGAGAGAGAGAGAGAGACCGAGAATGGAGAGAATACCATCCCCTAGCACAGTGGTTCTCAACCTTTTCAGGCCTTTTCAGCCCCCAAAATAATCATATTTTAACTGGGGACCCCCCACCCTGACGAGCACTAAGAGTTGAGGCATTACATTATCTACATGCTCACAACGCCTTGCGTCGCGAGGCGTTGTGAGCATGTAGATCGGCTATTTTCACATTTTCACAATTTCTGCCTCTAATATTCGACAATTTGGCCAATGTTTAATTTGTAATTTTAGAGGTATTAAAAAGTCCTTAAAATGTCACTCTAGAAATGTGCAGATACCCTCTATATTATACACTTAAACTTTATGTTGGTTTGTTTACTGTTGAGAGAGAAAACAATGTTTCACATTAAGGTAATCATCTGGGGACCCCAGTTGGGGTCTCGACCCACAGGTTGAGAACCACTGCCCTAGCATACTTGCTGACATATACTTTTTAAAGTGAATATCCTACAACACAATCGCTGTTTGCAGTTATGGTTTGCTGATATACTTGTGTTTATTGTTTGTGTAAATGTACATATGGTACTGGCATGCTTGTCTATGTATTTATGTGTACATTTTCTTTGCCTTATCACTTATCTGCATGCTGTGTCTGACATCATTGTTACCAGTTGGAAATAAGTGGAAGTGATCACGCAAGTTAAGGTAAGACGAGCCGCTTGGAAATTGTCTACATCTGCAGATGTGGCTGTGTTTATATTTCTTCTATAGCAGCCTGACAGCTAATAATTATCTCCCAAGCCATTGATAACAACAAGCTCAATGCATACAATAAAGAGGAGACGTTCTCTTCAATTTTCATGAAATGACACCATTTTCTATCTACTTCCCCTCATCAGTAGCCGGCTGTATAATCCTCTGTTGTTCAAAGTCACCAAATCCCTTTCCTCTTTGAAAGTTTTCAGACTTCCATTACTGCATCTCCCTCTTTGTTCCTGTCCCCTAATCATTCTTTTCTTTCATTGTCGTTCTACTAGGACGTTTGTGTTTCATGTTTCCTTCCTCTGCCTAAAAAGTTTTCAGTGCATCGCCTCTCTCTCCTCTTTCACAATTGGCCCTTTTCTCCTCCACGCCGACCCCGCAACTCACAAACCTCCTCTCAAGTCTCCTCTCCTCTCTCTTTCTTTGTTTTCCGCCACTCTCTTTCTCCTCTTCCACAATTTCTTTGTCGCTGTCATTCTCAATGTTTTACCCTCTTCTTCACTTCTCATTCTTGTGTTCTCTCTCTCTCTCTCTCCCTCTCTCTCTCCGCTGTCCCGCCGTCTGCCTCTGTCCCACTGTTAATCACCTGTCTCATTTGAATGATGGCTGTCTCCGTCTCTGCTGACAGCCCAGGTCAGACTCATTCTCTCGTTGCCACTGCGTTTATACCCGTGGAATTCTCATTAACTCCGGGGGGACAAATCCGATGGCCCTCGCTACGTGGCTGACTAATTGGATGTTTCCTTTTACGGAGTGGAAGGAAAGTGAAAGTATGCAAAGCAGGGGCGTGGTGACCTGTCCCGAGAAACTCTTAAAAGAGATTTAACTCCCCATTGATAATGACTGGGGAGGTGGGCATGGATTCATAATAAATTAGGCTGACTGATATCCTTATAGGGTTAATGAAGTGTTGCTTATCTTTTTTAAGGGGACCCAACCAAGGGTCCGGCTTTAAACCAATTTGTAATTTGATACAGGAACTGTCCACTTATCATGCCATGTACTTACTAACCCATACATTGTTGAGAATATTAAGGAAAAAGGAAGGACATGCACATCCCAAAAACAAAAAAGGTGCTGAGCAAAGATCAGTGCAAGATGAAATAAAACTAAACAAAAACTCACACACTGTAGGGCTCCAATATAACAGATACTTTATTGCAACAAATGACATTGTCAGTATCCGTGTTTCATGGTCAGTGTCCTGCTCAGTGTCCTGGTCAGTATCATGTTCAGTGATCTCTCAAGGACAGATGTAGTGCTACGTTA
Organism: Nannobrachium achirus; assembly: GCF_963921795.1. Taxonomy (NCBI): domain Eukaryota; kingdom Metazoa; phylum Chordata; class Actinopteri; order Myctophiformes; family Myctophidae; genus Nannobrachium; species Nannobrachium achirus. The sequence continues at coordinate 24,938,831 of NC_137817.1, forward strand.
CTACATCTGTTAGGAACAGTGATATTTTGCCCACAAGTGGGTGTGACCCAGACCAGTAGGCAAGCCGCGCATTACCCACTCAAATGTAGTGGCCAGAACACAAACCCGAGACACACTTGCCTCAGCTTTGTGTCCACTAATGTCTGTTAACACATTGTAAAATGCTGTATTGAATTACAATTCTGCACTCTTATAAGAAAGAAATGTTAATGAACATGACCAACAACATATTGTACACTATCACTCAATGTATTTTTGAGCGGTGGTCACACCGTCTCCTAAGCGTGAGTGTGTATGTAGGTGTATGTAGGTTTGTTAATATGCGTGTAGGTTTGTTAATATGCGTGTGTGTGGATAAGTATGTAGCCTGAGCATGAGCTGCAATACCGCTGGTGACCAAGTGGCGCTGTTGCATCACACACACACACACACGCGCGCGCGCGCGCACGCACGCACGCACGCACGCACACAAGCTAAGTGATGTAATGCATTGTGAGCTTGTAGATCTGCTATTTTCTAAATATTTCGTCTGTATTTCGTTCTTTGTCCATATCACAGGGAAAGCTTGATAAATTAGGCTTTTTCCAAATCCAGTCGGCAAACATGCCAAAACATCTCACCGATCTATGATCAAATACTTCAAATAAATGTGCTGAAGAGGTTTTACATGTGTTCAATATTGTGTAACTGAACAACTTTTGTAAGCTCCTCGTCAACAGCAATAGTATCCATGTTGTATTCCATTCCGTGGAAGAACTGTTGCTATAGAGCTAGGGAATCAAAACAAGCTCCCCAACCGGAAGAAGAGCGCTGAGATTCTCACAGATCGGGAATTTCCATCAAATCACCACCCCTTTTTCTATTCCAGCAGAGTCAAATGAAAAGGAACAAAACAGAGAGGGCGCTGTCTTTCCCTTTTCTTTGACTATGGCTAGCCAAATCGCATGTTCAGTGACTGAGTATCATGGTCAGTATCATGGTTAGTATCACGTCAGTATCATGGTCAGTATATGATGTCAGTGTCTTGTCAGTATCATGTCAGTATATTTCCATTTGAGTTTCATGCAATACCTCCTTATCATGTGTATGTAGACCAACTACCACCACCACCACCACGGCCACCACAGTTGTTACTTGTATATTAACATACTCTACCATACAGATAGGTTAAAATAGCATTGTATTCCCACAAAAAGTTATGTATTGCAGCAATTATGTAATCAGCATTGTATAACAGTGCTATGAATAGCTATTATTTTGCATGTATTGCATATTGAGTATTCCTCTGGGTCTGAAACATCCATGCACAGCCACCAAGGAGAGACATATTTGAGAGAGAACTTCAGCACCATGGACAGAGCAGAGCACTGGTTCCCAAAGCTTTTCAGCTGAGGCCCAAAAGATACATTTGGTATCTCCAGTCCTCGGGCACACTAAAGTCACCTAAACATACAATAATAATAAGTAGTAAGACGCCTCAGGGCGACAAGCGACCTCCCCCCAGAAGGTGAGGTCGCGCCATGTCTTGGCCATATGGTCAGTGATGTGTATCGGACCAGTTACCCACATGGACACCCCTGGTACCCATATATGGTTGGAGATCCATACTGTATATGGAGGTATGCTGTGAGAGCCCAAACATGCTTACTCAGTTATTCGTTATGTGAAAGTCCTATGACGTCTATGACATCTGACATCATAATCCCTTTTATGCCCATACATGGAGATCCTGTCTTGGCCATACTATATGGATTCTGTTAGTGTGGTATGGGGCCTATGTGGCCTCCTTATGGGCATTCCCATATGAAGGATTCTGTTAGGGTGACATCACAGTGACATCAGAGCATGATGTCAGAGCGACAAACCCATAGAACCACAGTGTCAGGTGTGACAGACAGACAGACAGACAGACAGACAGACAGAGATACATACGGACAAGCTGTGACCGTTACTAATCTGCGACCTACGGTCGCAACTAAACAGCAACCTACGGTCGCAATCATCATCATCATAAATTAACCACTATTTAACAGTGAAAATAGCTGAACATGGCCAATCGTGATGGGTTGTGAGCTTGCAGATCTGCTAGTTCCCCTATTTCTCAAGGTTTTGCACGTATGGGATGTCTTTCCTGAAATTCTTGAAATATTTCTGTAACTTTGATAATCCCAGGGGTCCCCTCATTTTGAGCGCTATGCTAACAACAGCTTTTACTGTTCTATCGCGGTTCTGGGGGCTTGGTTCAGAGTATGGGAATTCATTGGCTGGCCTTTAGCTAATAGGGAGAAAAGGGAGAAACTAACAAGAAAGTCAGGACTAGTTGCAGGGTCTGTTTATTGACAGCTTTGCCCAGCTGTAAAAAAAGCTGGACGGTCGGTTGGCTTACCATGTTACAATTCAACCATTCAACAACTACACTACCACATGTTCACTTTAAATAAGTTGCCATTTACTGGCTGCAGTGTGAGTGTCCTCACAATGCTCACATTAGATGTAATTGTATACATCCTGTAAAACAATAGCAAAGTGCAATGTGTTATTGGAAAACCAGCAGTTCATAGAGTACAAGCATAATTGCCCTCTCTCTGTTACACAGAAGTCATGAACCTTAAGCAGAAGTGGATACACACGTATTTGCATAAACTGTACTGATGTTATTAATCTGTAACCATGCATACTTACAGTCACAGTAGTTGTGTACACGATTGTGCAATATTAACATAATAGGGACTAATAAAAATGATTCCACAACTGTTGTTAGGGGAAGGGGGGCAAGCATACTTGTTTTTATGCATTACTTACGCCCGAAGGTTAGGGGGAAATACATGCCTCCCACTGTATCTGATTTCCATTTTGGATATTTCCCAAAGTGTACCACTAATGAGTTCATAACAGTGCTGAAAAGTTGTGTTGTGATGATCAAACTTTGCCCGCCCGTGGAGTTTTCACCAAAGCAGAATCGTGGCTTTCAGCCCACCATCTTGCCACAATGTAGATATCTCTGAAACCCTGCCATCTCTCCTTCTACAATCTGTTTCATTTCTCTTTTCATCAGTGGTTGAAGTGCTAAAACATTTTTTTTAACTCATGTTAAAGTAGCAATACCACAACAAATAAGCTGTTACAGGTAAAAGGCCTGTATCCGAGAACTTACTTGAGTAAAAGTACAAAAATATTGATTGGCGTCAAAAATACTCACGTAGTATTTTATAGTACAAGTAAGTATATAAGCACTCATTATGAATGGCCCATTTATAATTATTTTCCAAAACATTTAAAATAGCAGTTCTGCAAAGTGTCATAGCCTAAGTAACTAGTAATTCAAGTTCAAATAATTGAAGAGTAAATAAGAACAATATTTATCTTTGAGATACGAGTTACATTTGATTTGTAACATACTTTACATTTGATGCAAATCTCAAAGTGCTATAGATGTAGTGGAGTAGAAGTATACATGATCAAGAACATGGAAATATTCAAGTAAAGTAAAAAAGTAGCTCAATACCTAGGTATACTGGAGTAAATGTAGTTATATTTACCTGTCTCTTCATTCTCAAGTTGTCCGGATGGGGGGGAACACGTGAGTGATGTTGAGTTGCATGTGCCAGTGAGCGCGTACAGGCATGCTATTTTTGTTTTCTCTCCCTTTCTTTCTGGAAACATGCTGAGGAGCAGGAGCCAAGTGGTGTCTTAAATGATGAGTTCTCCTGGCTGACCCACAGGCTAGAAGGGAACAAATGGATGGCAAAGGCAGAGAGAAGACAAACCTGGCCAACCATTGGTCTAAAGCCATCTAAGTTTTAAATGGCAATTAGCACAATAATTATGGCCCATGCCGTGGGTAACATGGTGTGCATGTCATGTGTGCACGCGTGTGCATCTGCTTGTGAGTGAATTATATATTGCTGACATCAGTGATGGAAAACAATTGTCCCTGAGAGTTGAGAACAATAATTTGACACCTCAATTAACAGCAGATGAATTTTAAAACAAATATTTAACAGAACCTAGTTGATTTTAAGATCTATGGACTCACTGACATTTTTATTTTTACCAGATTTGTGTATTTCTTAACAATAATGAAATGAAGTGTTGAAATATGCCCATATCTCCCATGATAGCACCTGTTACTGCATACACACAAAAAATCGAATAAAAATGGAACAACACATAGCGACACAAAGATACAGTGGAGGAAACGAATGATTTCTGTTTAGGTTACTTTGTTACCAGCCTAGACCTCCCACACTCTGTATCTCAGCATGATCCCTATGCCCATAATAAGTTTGTTTAAGAGAATGAAAGATGCACTGCCTCGGCCTGACATATCAGAACAGAAGACACTGTGCCACTGAAGTAAGCTGGTGTTGTCTCTCCAAAGACTGCCATACAAATGCTTTGATAAACTTTTTCTCCTTCACTCTCTCTCTCTCTCTCTCTCTCATCTTGACTGCTCTTCTCCCTTTGGTGTTTTCCTTTGTTTTCTCTCTCTCTCCGTATATTTTCCTCTCCCTCTATTTATCCATATTATCTTCCTCTATTCCCCTTCTTAGTCTTTTCTGTGTGCCCTGCCCTCTTCTACCCCCCTCTCTCTCTATATATCCTCTCATCCATAATAAATGAGATATGCTAAAGACAATGATGTCCTCTTTGGGAAATGCCAAATGTTTTCATAACTGAGGGCATGGTAATGTCACTTCAAATGCTAACAGTCAGCTAAATATGCACTGATTTCTCACTTACTCGTACACACACACACGCACGCACGCACGCACGCACGCACGCACGCACGCACGCACCCACGCAAGCACGCACGCACGCACGCACACACACACAAAACTGAAAACCTCACACACAAAATGCTAAACCTCACACTCCCTTCCCAACTGTACTGGCCACTTACTGTAGTAAGTGGCCAGTAGTCCTATTACACAAGTCACTTTTAAAAGGTTGAAAAGAAAAGAACATTGCAAATCGTTGTGTGTATGCATGTGTATGACTGTGTGCGTGTGTGCAAATATGTTTGTATTTAAACCCATACAGTGTGACCATTCCTAATCTATTATGACTAAAATAAATGAGTATGGCATTTATCAACTCTAAACTAATGTTTTATAATCTCCCAAAAACAACAGAATAAAAATGTCAGTAGAATGGCAATTTAAAGTCTGCATCTAAATACAAATGTAATCACACACGCACACGCACACGCACACACACACACGCACACACACACACACGCACACACACACCCGCCGTTGGTACCAAAGGATTTAAAATTGCTTAACATGGTTGGTCGACCAAAACGGTTCATTTCTGTCCAACATCAATTAAGCTATTTCATATAAACACCCTGACATTTGCTTCATGACACTGTTTAGTATCACATTATCATTACCCATGAGAACGCTGGAAAATAACAGTGTCGATATATTACAAGGGAATAAAATGGAAAAGGGTAAATATTATGGTGCAAACACATGTAGACATGAACCAGGAAAATGCCTGCGGTGATGAGTAGAAACAATGGGCCTGTAATGAATTACCAAATTACCAAATACATCCTGTAGCTTAATGATGGGATAATCAGACAAGTCATTTTGGATTTATTTTAATAATCTGAATAAAAAAAATATATAAA
>NC_137817.1:24949471-25031971 GCF_963921795.1 Nannobrachium achirus
AATATTGATAACATTGGGACAGGGATCTCCATATATGGGCATAAAACGTATGTTAATTAGTAAAGCCAAGCTTGGGTTTGATGCCTTGGGATTTCTATATTTGGACATAAGTGTGTACCCAATAGGTCATCATCTGGAAAGGTAGGGTGTAAATCAGAGTAAAGCAGGCTTTTGAGCTAGTTAGGGCCAGAGATTAATGACATCAGAAATCCCCATATATGGGCATAAAGGGATTTTGCTTTTGGGAATGCCCATCTATGGCATTCCCCATTCCCATGTATCATTTTCCATCAGGCCTGTTGGTTTTCACGCTCCAGTGTGGCTGCAAGTCCTTGTCCACAGCCCTACGGTCCTGGTGGCCCTTGTTATTGTTGATATTCTGGAAACGCTGCCATTGACTTGCATCAATATCCGCAGGATCAAGGCACAAGCCTTGCAGTGACGTAACCCTGGAGCAGCCAACGTAAGTCATTCCCGAAGCGAACTCCTTGATGCCAATGTCCAGGCGAACCTTTTGAAGAGTAAAGCCCTGGCTCTTGTGTATCGTGATGGCAAACGACAGACAAAGAGGAATTTGAGTGCGTGTGTACATCTCGTGTGAATTCATCCCCCTGAAGGTGTGCGTCGTGATGGGCACGGTGCGCTCGTAATTGGTGAGAAGTATGTCATGTGACATCACTTCCTGTACAGACAGTCAGACAGACAGCCATTGACTCCGGCCTAACAATGGCTACTTTCTATGACGGTAGTCCCATATGACATGATGGACTGGACTATCTCCATCTCCATATATAGTGTTATCCACATCTCCATGTTAGGACTCATATATGGGCATAAAAAGTATGTCATGTGACATCACTTCCTGTACAGACAGTCAGCCATTGAATCCGGATTAACAATGGCTACTTTCTATGACGGTAGTCCCATATGACATATTGGACTAGACTATCTCCATATATAGTGTTATCCACATCTCCATGTTTAGACAGCCAATGACTCCGGCCTAACAATGGCTACTTTCTATGACGGTAGTCCCATATGACATGATGGACTGGACTATCTCCATATATAGTGTTATCCACATTTCGTGTAGCCGCCCTGTACAGGAGGTGATGTCACAACTCGCTGACATCACACTGACATCACAGAGGATACGGACGGTCACGAGGATACGGAAGGAAGGAAGGACACTCAAGCGACACAGTTCTTCAGAGTATATGCGACCTTCGGTCGCAATTAACATGTAATGACCTGGTTAGTGACTAATATTGTCCTAATGCATGAGGATGTGTTTTTTTTTTTCAGTAAACCTTCTAATTTATTTTATTTTCATGTCTTCTTTTACTGTCCTGGACGGACGGATGGATGGATGGATGGATGGATGGATGGATGGATGGATGGCTGCTTACCCTGTTCGGGCGAAGTTGGCCCAATGTTTCATAATCTTCTTGCTCATGGTCACTTCCTCCTGTGTGTATGCCAGGGTTCGGTTCAGTGGCAATCCGAAGACAAACTCGATCTCATAGCCATGCATAACACCCATCCACTCTGGCCAGGGGTTGGTGGAGGAGCGGTGGTCAAACAGGTAGAGGCGGGGTTTCCCTCCATGTCCTGCATAACTGGGAGAGGAAGTGACCACATATTGTATTACTTTCACTTTCACAGTCTTTTTGTTTTAACTCATTAAAGATGCAGTGCCATGATTTCTTTCCCCCCTAAAACAGGATGATCAGGTATTATGATTAAACATAGGAGGAAGATATTTTCAAAAAGAAAGTGTACAGAAAGTGTTAAAATTGGGTTTTTATGTGGAGTTTTATGTGGAGTTCATTAAGTATGCCTGGTTGTCTGGTGGGTGGCGACCCAGCTGAGGTTAGCCACACCCACATTGTTGGGTGAATGGTAAAAGGGGAGGGGATGAGTTTATGTTTGTTTATGTATGTTTAATGTTCATTTAATCTGTGTTTTTCTCTCAGCTTTCAGGAAGTAACCAAAAATACACAGGGAAGACACATCTGCACCTTATAAACACACCTGGGGGTCTATTAGAGTAATATCAACTCCATACACATACAAATCAGAAAAAGTACAAAACTATGGCACCACCTCTTTAACTGGGATTCAAAATGATGACTTTGTGATGGCCCTCACTAACATCAAGGCTTCGTAAGATCAAACAGAGTAGCCGGGATAATTTTACCTGCGAATGAAGTCTACCATAGGACAAACAAAGTCCTTGTCTCCAATCACGTAATGCAACTCGTCACGCAGTTTTGTGCCATTGTTCTCATCTTCCCAGTCTGTGTAGAGGAAAGCTGCTGACTCCACCGTGATGTTACTGGCTCCGGGCATTGCAAGGACCATCCCCTCCAGGAAGTCCTTCCTAGTGATCAGACTCTGACTGGTGGTGATGTCATATCCTGGTGCTCCATAAACTACGAAGTAGGATCCTTCATCTTTGTTGAGACCAAGCAGTACATCAGTCTTCAGGAAGTTGCCAGTGCGAAGAAGCACCTTTATGGGTGATACCAAAATAAGTGTTTCAGTTGTTTACTTTTACACATTTTAAAATGTGTCAGTTTTTAGGGGGACATACCAATGTATTATTGATTATTTTCGATCCAGCTTTAGAGGTTTGTTCAACCTCAATGTGAGCATGTTTCAGATTCACATTCAAAACATGCACATCTGAAAGTACACAGCATTCACTACATTTCCCAACATCATCTCCCTTCCAAATACTTCAACGCAGAAATTGCAAGATCACCCATGCGGAAACTTCACCCACACCTACATCTGGTTCATCTGGTAGGAAGTTGTTATCTACAGTTGGCACGAAGGGCAGGGACAGGAGGGCAGGTTCTGGAGAAACGGCATATTGCTTATTTACAATGTCCTCCGGGTTTGCCTTTTGCAGACATGCCTCCAGAGCAGCTGCAGGGGAGAGCGGGCAGCCTAGCAGCTGTCCAAGATTCACAGACCTGAGAAAACAGATAGGAAATGATAGATGGGTGGGATGGGGGTGGGGGTGGTGGGAGTGGGACAATGGACAGAAAGGAGTGAGAGTGCAGAGGAGAAAGGGGGAAAGGAGGAAATATGAGAATATTGGGGAAATTGAGAGAGAGGGAATGTGGAAGGGTGAGAGACAGATGAAAGGTAAGGAAGCGAGAGAGAGAAGAGAGAAAAGAGGAAGGGATGTAAATGAAGAAAGGGAGGTGGAAACAGGGAGAGGGTGGAAGATGAATGAGAGCGGTACGAACCATGGTGAACATAATTGAGTTTGCATGCATCTGAGAACAGCGTTTGAGACGTGTGTGTCACTACTTCTGAATAATAATGATGCCACGGTTGAAGAGCGGAAGAGAGGGTAGATATTTCTTCTGTCTGAGTGCCCTTCTCTTAATGAGCATGGATGTTTTGTTCGCCTTTGTTTGCTACCCGGTACACTCTATGAATCACTCATTCTAATTATGTGTATTCGTGTCGGTCAAAATAACAAAGTGCGTGACTCATACTTCAATGAATGAGGAGAATTATGGTGTGGAGTGAGTGAGTGAGTGAGTGAGTGAGTGAGTGAGTGACAGACAATACAGGAATGGCTGAATGAATGAATTCATAGCTGATTGAACTGATGAACCAATGTCTGAAATATAGTGAGGACACAATACATGTAGGCTACTATACCTCTCCCAGGCCTGGATCTTAGTGAGAAAGGCCCAGGGTGCAGTGGGAGAAGCACTTTGCATCACTGCTCTCTGAAAGAGTCCATGGCTGCCTGGGGAAAGAAGGTGGTAGCCAACAGACGCTGCCCCAGCACTCTCCCCAAACAAGGTCACCTGGACATAACAGCAACGATAAACCTTAAACTTCTGTACTTCACTAATATTATTGTTGCCGTATGGTGTTAAAATAGTTAATTAATTTGTATTTATGGAAAACAGCGTTGATTTTTAATTATATATTAAAGGGATATTTTAACATCTACATTGTTTGGGGAAATGAAAAAAAAGAAGAAGAAAAAAGAAAGAAAAAGACATGGCCCCATCACGTACAGTAGGAGGGCAGTATGAGTCACCAGAACCAAGGACGGGTGTTTTCAATAAATCTATCATGGTTAAAATGGAGTTTGAAGTTACAATGAATTGTATAGGAAGGGGACATGTCTGTTCGAATACTGAATCAAGCAACATAAAAACTTTCCGGGGTGCTCACAAAGGCATAGTAGAAGTTGAAATCTATCACGCACTTCGTTTTGGCCAACAGGGGGTGGTGTTGCATTCTGGAACAGCAGGCTAATTAAAATCACCCCAAACATGTTTGAAAATGAAATATCCCTTTAACTGACATATGGAAAAGGATTAAAAATAAATAATGAATAAAAAGCTGTACCTTAGAGGGGTGACCTCCAAAAGCAGCAATATTGTCCGATACCCAGCGGAGGGCCAGTTGCTGGTCTAGTAGCCCTGCATTTCCATGAATAGACTTGCTCTCAGGAAGTGACAGGAAACCCAGTGCTCCGACTCTGTCACAGATCAAAAACAGTGGATATATACAATACAGTTTGTGCATATACAGTATGTACCAGTCAGTTAGTTTGGACACAACTATTCATTGAAGGGTTCTTTAATTCGACTCATTTCAACTCATATTAGTGAAGAAGTGAAGTTATAATGATGATTTCAAAGTGACACATTTTTTTGTCATGAGGATACAACATTATGTTTAAGAGTTTCATGGCTATACGTCAAACGGGGCATGAGTTATACCTGTTCAAAGTTGCTATAGCGCCACCCCGTTTCACGTTTTCGCTGTTTGGCCATATTGCAGTTTTGTAAAAAAAAATGACTGCACAGTTAGGCCAGAACCGTTAAAAAACGGTAGAAGAAGAATAAAACCAACAAAAACAAAAGTTGACCACTGCAGACTTATATACTGTAGTACCCAGTTGCTTTACATGGACAAAAAGAATAATACAAAAAAACTAACTGACTAAGAACTAACTAACAAATAAAAAGTGAAATAGTGTCCCGGAAAAGACTACAAAGTGTGTTTAGTTAGCTGGGGAAAGCAGTTTTGTGGGTGTTTTTGAGGGACAAGATGGTGGGGTGTCTTTGATGTGGTTAGACAGAGCGTTCCACTGGGAGAGGTTAGCAAGTGAAGGCCCTGTCACCCCCAGGTTCAGAGCTTGGATCTAGGGGTTCAACGTGTCGTTATTAATACCCAAGGGTAAATCTGTTGTGCAGATGGGACTTTCAGAAACCCAGACTTAAAAACAAGATATCAATACAGATCAAAAGACATCAAAACAAATACTTTAAAACAAGTATCATCATAGTATTTTTTTAAGTATTAAAGTATAAGGACTCTTGAGAATGTCCTGACAGAGTGCTTCTCCGCACACGCACAGACAAACACGCACGCACGCACGCATGCACGCACGCACGCACGCACGCACGCACGCACACACACACACACACACACACAGGTTAGCCAGAGGTAAGGATATTATGTTGTAGAAGGTCGAATAAATAAGCCTTGTAGGTGATCAGTGGTATTGTGAAGTAAATAAAGTGTTTGACCAGGAGCTAATGAAGGTTGTGGATGACGTGTGTCTCTGGAGCGGCTACTGGTAAAGGTGGGCAGCAGAGTTTTGGAGTTTATTGAGGACTTTAGTGGTGATGATACAATGGAGGATGTTGTTGCAGAAGATTGGATGTAATAAATGTGTGAATGAGTAGTGGAGAGAGTCAGAGAGGGCCGGAGGCAGGCAATATTCCTTCGATGGAAAAAGGCAAGCTTTTGTGCTCTGGATTATGTGGGGGAGGAATGGGGTCGAGGATGATTCCGAGGTTGCATACGTGGGTGGAGGGGGTGACAAGCACTCGATATTGAGTGAGAAATCACATTATTTCTGATTCATTGCATTGATGGTGTCAAAGGCAGCACTGAGGTAAAAATCAGTGATCGCCACACGCAAGCGTACAGACACACGCACGCACACACACACACACACACACACACACACACACACACACACACACACACACACACACACAGGTTTCTTTAAGAGTTTTGAGAAATAAAGTGAACTTTTAAGAAAACCATACAATCGTCTGTTCCCTGCTATTGAGCCTGGTACATTATACAGTACAGTAGACCATTAAGACACAGGTCAGCTGACACTGCTATACCAATCACAGCTCACCTCACCCTGCTAAGCTCACATTTGCACATCATTGTTTGCCTCGTTCACAAACTGCACACCTATACAGTAACTTGCTATCAAGAGTTACAGATTACACAGGGCTGCCACATCATTAAATACGTGGTGGTGACAACCAGACAATTGTACAAGTCCCTCTGATCCGAGTCCAAGTCGAGTCACAAGTCATCTGGTCCAAGTCTCAAGCAAGTCTCAAGTTGTTCTGTTGTGGGCAAGTCAAGTCAAGTCGAGTCACAAGGTTGTCAAGTCAAGTCGAGTCGAGTCACAAGGTTGTCATGTCAAGTCGCGTCGAGTCGAGTCGCGTCGAGTCGAGTCACAAGGTTGTCAAGTCAAGTCAAGTCACAAGGTTGTCAAGTTGAGTAAATGATACCTCTGTGACCATAACTATTAAGTAATTAACATTCAGTAGGAAAAAAACAGTAGCCTAACACTAAGCCTACCCTCTGACCATAACGGTGGGACTACACCAAAAAATTTGCACATACGCGCGTACTGTCCGTGAAGAGGCTCGCGTATGCGTAAACACTCCAGGCTACACCAAGGAGGGAGTATATGTGAGGAAGACCAGATAGTCTATGTACAAAACGCATAGGCGTGCTTAAAAAATAGAACCGATCCTATTTTTAGGGAATGCGTATCCGTGGTTCGCGCTATCCGTACGCCTGGTGTAGCCGGCTAAATTGATATACATTGGATCTATCCAAAACGCGCATACGCGCGCGCGTCCCGCATACGCACGCATACGCACTGACGCGCGCGAAACGGCTTGGTGTAGTCCCACCGTAATACTCTATCATGGCAGAGGTTCTCAAACTTTTAAATTCCGAGGTCTCTCTCCCCTAGAACCAAATGGATTTGGTTGTACACTGTCAGTACAGACCTGTAAGGGTCAATTTAGACCCCTGGCTGGTATATCCTCTGAAAAAAAAAATAGACTACAAAACTGCTACAGGCCTATTGCTTTAAAAACAAAAACAAACAAGACACAATAATCTTAACGTGCATGCTTTGTTTTGTACTACTAGTACTGTATTTTAAAGACATTTCTCATCAGGCACAAATTTAGCTGCCTACTCCACAACACGTGCATCATTTGTTTTGCTGGCATGGGGTCCCATTCATGACCGCAAGTAACCCCAAGTTACACCAAATGTCGTTACCCGTCGTAAACTATAGAATGACTACGCAACCACCACAGGCTGGCAACACATTTCCGGTCGGTCACATTTGTCTGTGTAACATTACGGGCCATGCGAAAAGCTCCCAAGAATAACAGTGGAGTGGAAAACTTGTCGGAGGCTAAATGAAAAGGAATAAAGCTTTTGCGTGGGAGTTATTTAGTGAAGTTCTTAACCCTGCTGACGACTGGATGGGATGTATGTTATGAAAAGTGAGAAAGTGTTGGAAGACGGAGGCTTGCTACCATGATGGATAATTGGATAATTATTTATGCAGTCACAGATCAACGTTCGTGACAGTGGTGAGTGACATTGTTGTCTTATTAATGTTCAAAACACGATCGACCGACAGTATATCACCAACACACACATGCACACGCGCACACACACTTAGTTCTAATGTTATCTTCTTATGTTTGGTTTTACTTGTCTTCATGCGCAGTCTTCAAGTGGCGGATAAAGTTTGATGTCGTTCCCTCTTTGTCTTTGATTTTAGCGTTGCATATCTTGCATTGAGTGTTCCTCTGTTTACCATCGGAGTGGAAGTTTTTATATGCAAACTGCACGGAACTGTAGCAGCAGAACTGGCAGTGGCTGCATCAGGCTGGGGTGCAGCAGTAGCCATTCATGCTGTGTGTGTGTGTGTGTGTGTCTGTCTGGTGCTTGTGCTCTCGCTTACATGCCTGTCTCCAATCAATCAAATCAATCAATCAATAAAAGTGTGAACCTAGCGTGGCGTTCACGACTGCTTTGGTGAGTGGCGTAGCGGCAAGTCGTCCGAGTCAGCGTGTCTCAAGTCGAGTCGAGTCGGGAGTCATTGTCTTCCAAGTCAAGTCGAGTCTCAAGTTTTTGTCCTTATGTCCGATCAAGTCGCAAGTCGTCAAAAATATGACTCGGGTCCGAGTCAAGTCGAGTCATCATGACTCGAGTCCAATTGTCTGGTGACAACAGTATGTTTTGTGGCAGGGGGTAGAGGGGGTATATACCGGTAAATCCAGAGGACAGGGAGGAACATTAGGACTTTGGTGATGAGAGGAAAGAGTAGGGGTAGACAGGCCATAAGTCATTATTACTTGAATGAATGACATGAAGGTCAATGTGAGGAAGAAAAAAATAAGGGGAAAAAAAGAAACTTGCAGTCACAAACCACGACCATCAAAGCACTATGACGAAACTGGCTCTCAAGGGGACCGCCGCGGGAAAGGAAGACCCCGAGTTACCTCGGCTGCAGAGGATACGTTAAGGTTCAGAAATGGCCAATAAATGGTTTGCTGTTGAAGCTGTTGGTGATTTACACAGTACTTCAAAGCATACTTACTGTAACCAGGCCAGCATGACTACCACTCCATATAGCATTACACCATCCCATCTGGTTTGCAATTAATGGGAACCACAGCATTCAGACAAAAATATCTGGTTTGCATTTAAAGGAAACAATGGCGTTTTTCAGGACAGACACAGGCTGCTGCATCAGTTGACCTGGCCTCCACACTCAATCAACAAATCCAATTGAGATACTTTGGGATGAATTGGACGCAGGGTGAAGGTATAGCAGCTTATGTGTAAACTCCTTAATTCCAGGTGCCTAGGGTAGCTGCAGCCATCTAGCTGGGTGAAGCTGAAACAGAATATCTCCCACAGGTTTACCTTTTTGTGAATATTTTATTTAACCCTTTTTGGTTACTAGATTCTTCTATAAAAAATGAAAATGAAAAAAAAAAAAAACCTTGAATGAGTATGTAAGTTTTATTATGTCTACCGGTAGTTTATGATTTTCACATGTCTAGATTGTTTTCTCTTGATCTCTCTATGTATGATGTCTTTTACATACATACATGTTCTAGTATTACAGCGATGTCATCTGATGCTCACTCACTATACTACATGCACATCATTAAGCACCACCACATGACTGTCTCGTGAAGTCCAAGCCCTATAGGGTTACTACTTACTGCCCATTACAAAGGACTTGTGACCACACCATAACGGATGTTGTGTGCCTTTGTGATTACACTACTGACCATATTATGAACATGCAGTATCTTGTTGTTTGCCAGTGCCTAACAGTTGAGATTACTAACTGATTACTAACTGTGAGGCGTTGTGAGCATGTAGATCGGCTATTTTCCCAATTTCTGCCTCTAATATTTGATTTATTTAATTTGTCATATTAGAGGTATCAAAAAGTCCTTTAATTGTCACTTTAGACATTTGTATGTAAACTGTAAACTTTATACTTTTATGTAAACTCTATACACTGAAACTTTATGTTGGTTTGTTTACTGTTGAGTGAGAAAACAACATTGCACATAAGTTAATCATCTGGGGACCCCCCGGGGTCCCGACCCACAGGTTGAGAACCACTGACTTAGAGAGTATGTGTGTCTAAACTTTTGACTGGTACTGTATATATACACAGGGGTGTCGCACCAAATTCTGGGCCCTTGGTACAAGGATTCACTCACATTTTGTGCTTTAACTATTGAAAAATAGCAATTATACAAGCTCACAGCACGGCACCGAGTGCCGCGCTGCGAGCTTGTAGATCTGCTATTTTTGAAAAATCTTGAACGTTTGTGCAAGTCTTTGAATATTTCAAATCCTTCTAAGGTTTTTTGAAAAAATGTCAGTGGTGCTCAAACTTTTTCATGTGAAGGGACCCCCAAAATGATATGTATTTGCCCCATCTCAAAATATTTCGATCCAGGGATCTCCCAGAAGCAATATTTGAGTAACAAATGTTCGCTTAAAAATACATATATTCAAAGATTTGTACACATTTTCACGACTTAAAAATAGCAGTTCTACAAGCTCACAGCGCGGCACTCGGTGCCGTGCTGTGAGCTTGTACCTGTATATCTGCTATTTTTCAATAGGTAAAGTTACTAGGGCCCCTCCACCTTGGGCGTCACACTTCCCCCCCCCCCCCCCCCCTTTGTGACGCCTCTGTATATACACATCATATGGAGAGAAAGATATACAGTGTACTACTACTGTACTTTGATTACGTAGCCATACCTGTAATTCATCGACACCACGATCACACCTTCTGACTGGCTCAGGAAGCGACCGTCATAAAAATCCAGAGAGGCAGTTCCTGTGCTGAAGCCGCCTCCATAGATCCAGACCAGTACAGGAGCCAGCGGGGAGGCCACGGTTTGGTTGACCCGTGGTGACCACACATTGAGGTAGAGACAGTCCTCACTCAGGGGGGTGTTGGGGTTCCACGATTCTGCTCCGCTGAACCCTGGGAAGAATAAACAAATCAACAAGCTGGAATAAGGAAGTTGAGCTGATTGATTGTGTGTGTGTGTGTGTGTGTGTGTGTGTGTGTGTGTGTGTGTGTGTGTGTGTGCGTGCGTGCGTGCGTGCGTGCGTGCGTGCGTGCGTGCGTGCGTGCGTGCGTGCGTGCGTGCGTGCGTGTGTATGTGGGTGCATTCACGGGTGTTTAGCAATGACATGCCAGGCAGTAGAAAATAAAGCAAGCATGTGATCCAGCAGCAAATAAGTACAGTATATACATACATAAAATGTCCACTAATAAAAATGCTCACAAATGTTAACTCTCCTACTGCCAGATTATTTATTTATTTATTGGGTCTGGTGCCATCAAAAAGCGGCTTACCTTTGCGACGTTATAGTAGATAGACAGACAGACATTTATTTATTTTTTTTTATTTTTTTTGGTTGTGCAATAGTGCACTTTGGTCTGCCAGGCAGCAGAGGGCGGCGTCATGCGAGAATTAATGTGAATTTGCCTGTTATGTGTTGAAGAAGAAGAAGACCAGTCACTGGCCACAGAGCCTTACAGCCAGAGGAAATCAACAAGGAAGTGAATTGTTCTCCGTTGATCTAACGCATAATGGATTTTTTACACCATCACCGCGGAAAATGTGTTTACAGTAGACGGCCGCGCGACCCCTCATCAGCTTACAGTCATCAGACGAACGAACCGAACGAGCGCCGTATTGGCGGAGAGGTCTTGCGAAATCGGGCGAACGTGAACGTTCAAAGCGTTGGGAGAGTTAATATTACATCACAGAGAAGCATAAGCATTTTTATAAGCACTATAAAACCTGATTCAGCAGCCAATACGCAAATAAAGTCTGCCTTTGAACAGTGAAGAACAATGTTTCAAACATGATGTCGTACCCCCCCCCAAAAAAAAAAGAAGAAGAAGAAAACACATCCACTGAACCGTCTAGTTTTCAGGCCAAGGACCCCTTAGTTGAGAGAGAGATGAAGCAGGACCCCCACAACCTTTCCATAGATTCCATAAAGTTTCATTGTTTGACAGAACGATCATCAGTGTTTTTTGGATTCATGTCAATTTGTGTTTTCAGATATTTAACCACTTGAACCACAAATACTTAATAAACTTGACCTTTCTGTACTTGGTGTGCTATCGCGGCGCGAGGCGTTGTGAGCTAGTAGATCGGCTATTTTTGGGTTCAACACCCACTTCGCCAGCCGAAATAGAATGGTTGTTGGTAGATTAGCCGTGACATTTCTATTATTGTATTATGATCTGAGACATAATATTATGTTTATAAACATGAGCCCGCCACCCATCCTTCTTGGACCGCGCCGTTGTTTTTTTCTTTTTTTTTCAATCCCCCGGTCGTTTGCTCACCATGAATATCTGGATCTCCATCTGGATAGAGTGGAGGTTTAGGCCGAGGCATCGTCTCCCCGTGCGTTTCGCGTGCGCGATCCATGTGCATATAATCCAAGCATATGGTCCAGGTATGACTGAACGGTCGATGTGAGCATTTTGGCTAGCTTAGCCCTCCAGCTATGCTAATGTAATCGTCTAAACAGTAAACGGACGGCTGCAAGGAAGCCTGAAGAAGGAAAGGACCTGACGTCACTTCTGCTTCATGTCAGAGCAGCCATGAGCTATCGATGGACGAGCGGTGACTAGGGAAGGTTAGACGATCGCCGATTTTCGGATAAAAATCATTTATTTCGGTTTTAATGACCCAGTACGGTAAAAGACGGCGCGGCTGAGACTCCTTGCTCAGATGTCCGGTATATTCCCGTTTTAATATTAAGGGGCTCCCTGTGGCTTGGAAAGGGTTAATAAAAAAAAGGAGAAAAAAATCACACAAAAATTTGGAGGACCCCCTGTAGTAACTCTTGAGGACCCCCTAGGGGTCCCGGACCCCCTGTTGAAGACCCTTGGTCTAGAGACCAACACATTCACACTCCCAACTCCGCAAGCTTCAGAGACAAGACGAAGGTTAACTCGCACTCAATGGACTTCTAAAAGGAGAGAAGTTCCGATCTGTTAATAAAGAAATGGCCTTGAGCCTGGCCATAATCAACTGTTGGTGTCAGGGCATCATAGAGTGTATCTAGCCCATGCGTGTGTTAATGTTCACAAGTGCTATGTAGCCTAGCCATGAATGTGTGTGTCTTGTACCTGGGAAATACGTATCCCGAAGCTGGTAACAGGTATTTGGGAACTTGGTGGCATCTCTGACCCCGTCCCACCCTCCTGCTGGTTCAGGAGCGCGGAATCTCAGTTCCCCCAGCGGGGCTTTTCCGTAAGGGATCCCCAGGAAGGCCCTGACGGCGCCTCGTCCTTCTCCCGGCGTGGAGACCAGTTTACCTCTGACCCTTCCGTTAGGCGTGTTGACCACGAGGTCATTCTGAGCAGCCACCAAGGAGCCGAGGAACAGGAGCAACTGGACGTACGCCACAGTGGCCATGTGTGATGATTGGAGCCTGCTGGGAGGAAGCACAGCCACACACCAGTGTTGTTTTTGAATAAAATGTCATTTAGTTTTAGTCATAGTCTTTTCAATACAATGTCATTTAGTTTTAGTCATAATTTAGTCACCTAAAAAGTTTTAGTTTTAGTCTAATTTTAGTCGACTAAATATCATGAGATTTTAGGCGACTAAATCTACAGTTCATTTAGTCAACTGAAATGTATTTTGGCCTTGATTGCATCATAATGACAGACTTTACACTTGGTTGTGTGCTGAAAATAGCAGATCTGTGAGCTTGTAGATCTGCTATTTTCAGCACACAACACCTGAGAGCAACCAAACATAAAATGACTCTCTTCTCCACTAGTCCCTCCCTAATGTTTTAGTCTAGTTTTTATTTTGTTGACGAAATTGTCAATATATTTAGTCTTAGTTTTAGTAATCACAGCTTAGTTTTTATTTAGTTTTCGTCAGTGAAAAAAACGCAGTCTACAAACATTTTTCGCCATAGTTTTAGTCGACGAAATCAACACTGCCACACACAGACGAGAGTCTGGTTTATACCGTCCTACAATGGTGTCAATCACCAAAAGTAGCTGATCTACAAACGTACGACACGTCGCCATGTGACACGTTGAGAGTTAGTAGATCGGTTATTTTCACAGAGCAACACTGGCATGCAACGGTGTAAAAACTTCTATTCTGGGGGGAGCATTATCCAAAAATAGCAGATCTACAAGTTCACAACACGTCACAATGTGACGTGTTGTCGGCTGTTTTGGGGGGACAAGATCTATTTGGTGCAGATTGAAAGAGAACTCAACAAGTACAGTGCAGTTGAAGTCTGTTTTAGAGGGTCCCACTGGGCCAGATAACAGATAAAAAAATCTCTTTCTCCAGATATTTTTCCATTCAAAGTGGATGGTAGATACAGATAAAATATATCTGCCACAGATAAAAGAAATATCTGTGGCAGATATATATTTTTTTATCTCTATCTACCATCCACTTTGAATGGAAAAATATCTGGAGAAAGATTTTTTTTTTATCTGTTATCTGGCCCAGTGGGAATGCATCGGCCTTAAGTCATACATGGGCATCAGGCAGCCCGGGGGGACATGCGGCCCCCACCTTCACTTAACGTGGCCCGCAGCTATATATCAGAATACTGATATATTATTCGTTTCAGCTGTTACAATTCCAAACATGCAAACTTGACACGCTTTAACTACTTCAGTCTATTAGTAGTTGAATGACCAGTTTGTTAGTCTTTTTTATGTTCAATGTATTTGTTTTAAGTTCATAAAGTTAACAGAAGTAGTGAAAGTTAACATAAGTTCATGAAATTAAATCAAAATGGTACATTTCAGGATTCCAATTAAAAAATAAGAAAATATAATTCAGGATTCCAATTCAAAAGTATAGCAAAAATAGCAGATCTGACAAGCTTGTAGATCGGCTATTTTGTTACTCTCACTGGAGATGAGAGGTTTTTGCTCAGTCAACACAAACAATATGCAATGTGGCCCACTGGAGTGGGTATGGAAATATAGCGGCCCTCTCCATCATCAATGCTGTCCACCCCTAAGTGGTTAAGCATAAGACTGACAGACACACATTTCTTTTTAAACGGATGTGGATTGCTTAGCATGATTTCAGACTCTGCGCTGGAGCTTGAGTCTGACATTGTCCCATTGACAAGAGATTTCAAAGGGGAGGGGATTTAAAATTTGAAATTCCCAATCACAAGAGATTTGGTGGGAGGGGTTGTGTTTGACTTGTGTACACAAAACATTCCCCCCTCCCCCTCCCCTGTATGGCAGGCATCAAACAAGTCGTTGTCTTTGATGTTTCATTGATTAGAGAGAAGCACTAACGAGCTATTGACACTTGTATGGCTCAATCAATTACTGCAGTTCAGAACCCCTTTGAAGTTCAAAGGGAGCAATTAAGAGCTCTGGTGAGCCACCCCTCCCTCCACTGTTTCTGTTGATTTTCAAAAGTTAGACCCACCCCTCCTCTGTCTTACATTGATTTCATTGGTTGGTTTGCCAAGATACCATAGAAAGAGGCGCGTCATATGCCAATTCCAGACCAAGAGAAGCAGTCCACTCAGAGAGTGGGCGGGTCTATTGGCTGGAGCCAGGCAATGGATTGCGAGGAGTTTTCTCTGGATATATTTAGAGAACAGGTGCATTGTGGTAAACATGGTGTAACATTATACTGTGCACAGCTGAAGCAACCCAGTGCAGTACAAAAGGAACAGTTCTATCATGACAATTTAGGCATTTAGCAGACGCTCTTACTGTAATCCAGACTGATTTACAATAAGCAAGGACAGGACAAGGTAATACATCAAATGCATCAAAATAGGTAAACCATAGATAAACCAAGAACCAATCATCAGTCTATCAGTAGGATAAATGACAGTGTTATCATTCATGTAAACAAAAGGAGAATGTCTACACACTGTCTTAAAGGCTCCCAAAATAATGTATTACCAGAGCGGTCAGAAAAAAACACAATGTTATTGTGGCCAACTGGAAAATACAAAAACATTATTTTACATATCAAGTGTCCATAAGCCATAAAAACTACCAGTCCATAATGTAAACAAAGCTCCCTGAGCTATACAGAGTCCACACAGTCAATTATATGAGGCAAAAGTAAAAATGCAATATAAAATAATGCAATATAAAGGAGGAGCTATAGAAATGAGATGATGAATATGATATTTCACGTTGTAGCAGTATACCTGACATTTTTTTGTTTTGTGTGCAGACCTTCTCCTTATGTTTACAGTTTAACTGATTCGATCGAGCACTTGTCGAAATGTTTGGATATGCATGCACCTCTTGGCAAGTGTTATCATTCCTCTGTCACATGCCTGTAGATGTCTATCTCACAGGACATATAACAAATAGAATGAACAGACACTCTTTTGTAAATTGTATAATGTTGCGTTGAGGCACAAAGTATTCATTGAACTTTTTCAACACAACATCGTATTTCTTCTTATCCCCTTCTTTGGTAAACACAAAGGAACTGAATATATTTTCATTGGAACTCACTTGAACCTCCGCTTCATCTTTATTCAGCTGTGTGGCCAACCTGAAGCAAGAGAATCTTTGTTTCCACTCCGGCCATTCCACTGGGAACTAGTTGAACTTGTACTATTACTCGGTGGATTAAACTTCCGTTTTTCTTCTTTTTTTTTCTTTCTCTGCACTGACACGTAAGCTATTCTGACACCATGTAATGTCTGTAGATGTCTATCCTACAGGACGTATACTCTGTGAGTTCTATTTTGTGTTGTGTTAGGGAACAAAGTATTCATCGAACTTTTTCAGCACACTTACATTCCTAGAACCTAAGTCTAATGCACGCGCGCGCGCGCGCACACACACACACACACACACACACACACACACACACACACACACACACACACACACACACACACACACACACACACACACACACACACACACACACACACACACACACACACACACACACACACACACACACACACACACACACACACACATACACACACACACACACACACACACACATATGTCCTCAATTCCATTGAGCCCCATGTCAAGACTTTTATTAAACCTGTAGTGTTGCTGGCCTTAATTCTGTTTTGCAGTCATGTGTGTGTGTGTGTGTGTGTGTGTGTGTGTGTGTGTGTGTGTGTGTGTGTGTGTGTGTGTGTGTGTGTGTGTGTTGTGTGTGTGTGTGTGTGTGTGTGTGTGTGTGTGTGTGTGTGTGTGTGTGTGTGTGTGTGTGTGTGTGTGTGTGTGTGTGTGTGTGTGTGTAGCCAATGTCCATTCCATATGGTTTTAAACGTCTCACGGACAGAATCAACAGAGCTTCCTCAGCTGTCAATTATTCTATGCACCTGACCTGGTCATAACACTGAAATCTGTTGTATAATGTTGCGTTGGGGCACAAAGTATTCATCGAACACAACATCATATTTCTTCTTATCCACTTCTTCGGTAAACACAAAGGAACTGAATATATTTTCATTGACGAGGGAACTCATTTGAACCTCCGCTTCATCTTTATTCAGCTTTGTGGCCAACCTGAAGCAAGAGCATCTTTGTTTCCACTCTGGCCATTCCACTGGGAACTTGTTGAACTTGTACTATTACTCGGTGGATTAAACTGTCTTTAGATGTCTATCTTACAGGGCGTATACTCTGTGAGTTCTATTTTGTGTTGTGTTAGGGAACAAAGTATTCATCAAACTTTTTAAGCACACTTTTACGTTCCTACTTGAAGTTACATGTGATATAATAACACTAGAACCCAAGTCTAATGTCTGTCTTTCTCTCTCTCTCTCTCTCTCTCTCTCTCTCTCTCTCTCTCTCTCTCTCTCTCTCTCTCTCTCTCTCTCTCTCGGCGCTTCCTCAGCTGTCAATTATTCTATGCACCTGCATGACAGGAGGCCTGGCCACAACACTGAAATCTGGCAATCAAAAAAGAGTTCACATAGCTCCAGAGGTGTAACGTAGCTAATTACATTTACTTAAGTACAGTAATTAAGTGCAATGATAAGGTACACCTATTTGTAGCCTACTTTCCAATTTCCAATACTTTAACATCTACTCCACTACATCTCGGATCCAAATATTGTACTTTTACTGTACTTTGAAAACAGCAGATCTACAAAGACATTCTGCTAATGAGTATAGGCTAGTTTTGCTTTTGGTAATTTAATTACATTTTATACCAATACTTCTACTTTTAGGCTACTGCAGTAGGCCTACCTTTTGAATTCCGGACTTTTACTTGAGTATTTCTACATTGCCATATATATATTTTACTTAAAGGGATATTTCACTTTCAAAAAAACTTTTGGTAATTTTTCGTCTAATCAGGCTTTTATGAACACCCTGAACAGTAATTAAAAACACCCATTATGTTTTCTGGTGACTCATACTACCCTCCTAATACGTGGGCAGGCCATGTGTTTTCGATAACTTTTTCCATTTATTTGTTTTAATCTTATATTGTATTTAATTTGTTTCCATTTTCCCAAAGAATTATTAAAAATAAATGAAAAAGGTTATTGATAAAACACGGACTGCTCACGTATTAGCAGGGTATGAGTCACCAGAAAAAAAATAGTGGGTGGTTTTTAATGAATCTATCATAGTATCATGGTTAAAATGGAGTTTGAAGTTACAATGGGTGTGTGGGGAGAGGCCCTGGGCCTGGAGGGCCTAATAACATTAAATAAAATATCTAAATATTGAATCAAGCTAATTAAAAGCCTGTAGACGAAACAATTAGGCTACCAAATTTATCTTTTTTAAGTGAAATATATCCCTTTAAATTAAGTAAAACATTGAGAAGCCAGCCTACTTTTTCCACCACTGCGCAGAATTATTCCATACCTGACAGGAGGCCAGGCCAAAACGAAATCTGGCGATGCAACAAGCTTAGAGTTCACTATCACGCCTACCAGGCTAAAGGCCCATTCCCACTGGGCCAGATAACAGATATCTGGAGATATTTCTCCAGATATTTTTCCATGCAAAGTGGATGGTAGATACAGATAAAAAAAAAGTCTACCACAGATATTTGCCACAGATACTTTTATCTGTGGCAAATATTTTTTTTATCTGTATCTACCATCCACTTTGCATGGAAAAATATCTGGAGAAATATCTCCAGATATCTGTTATCTGGCCCAGTGGGAATGGGCCTTAAGAGTTCACGTACCTCGGTTCAATCACATATCAAAGTTCAACATCCTTGTTTACAAGAAAGGACTGCATGCTTGGTTGATGCGGCTGTCCTCCTCCCGGTATATAAACTTTCCACTTTTTGAATCTTCTTATTGTAATCCTCACTTTTGTTGGGGAACATTATAGCCTATATTAAGGCCATGCGCAGCTCTAAAAACATAACTGGCTGATTATATAGAGCTCAGCTCATCCACACGCTCGCGTTTATAATTTAAAACAAAACAAACGACGTGGCAAGCCTCCAGCTTTAACGCTCCGCTGGCACACGTTACAGGATTAAGACGCACTTGGAGAGGTTTGTAACAGCAGAGCGCACGGTGCACCACGGAGCTGCGCCAAAGCATGGTGGAACAACCTTTAATTAATACAGCCTGCCCTACTAAGTTTTAAAGTACTGCAATGTAGAACTCTGTAAAAGTCCGGAATTCAAAGTGTAGGCTACTTGAAAGTATTGGCATCAAAATGTACAAAAAGAGTAAAAGTAGCCTACAAAATGTTTGAAAATAGCAGATCTACAAGCACACAAAGTGTTGCCATGCATGCTGTTGTGAGCTTGTAGATCTGCTATTTTCTATAGCCACGATATAAAATAAGTGGTTTATGTAAATGTTTTAAAATATTCGAATTTTTGTCTGCAAAGTAAATATAGCCTATCTAGTGACTATAAAGTTTTCAAATAAATGTAGTGGAGTAAAAGTAGCCTACAACATGGATCTGAGATGTTAGAATAGAAAGTGCAAGTTCAAAATTGTACTTTGTAGGCTATACATACATTATAGTAGACTAAATGTAGCCTACTTACTTTACAGCACTGCAGCCTACTGCAACAATCATCTTAAGAACCATTAAGTTCTGGAAGCAACAATGAAAAGAAATGCCTTACCTTCTCTGTCACGTTGTGTGAGGAATCTGTGGGATCAGCGCAACATTAACGAGGTGACACAACGTGGACAAGTGAAGTGACGTTTGACAGTGGCAGCAGCAGCAGCAGCAGGGTTTCTCCTGACTGCCACCCCCCTGATCCTCGAAGCCATAGCTACTCCCATCTATGACAAAATGAGACTCTTAATGGATCCGCTATTTTCGACGAACGACAACATGTTGTACGACCGAGTATAGATTGAACACTGACAGAGATTTGGAAAGGCAGGTGGGGAGGGGAGCTGGGGACACGGTCTGTCTGGCATACTGTATCTGGATGACAGGTGCATGTGGTCAACAGTCAGGACGTGACATATGATACTGTATACACAATATGTTAGTTACAGTTAGTTAGTTGTGCAATGACTGGAATGTTGTGTCTGTGTCAGCTGGCTAAAATAGCTTTTGCATTATCCATGTTCTTTGCATTTTTTTCTTTTCTTTTTTTCCTTTTCTTCTTTTTTTCTTTTTTTTTTCTTTGCATTTTTTTAAACAGTGGAACTACAACGTAGCCTATATATGTAACACATATAAGAATTAGGCCTACTTCATTTCTCTCTCTCTCTCTCTCTCTCTCTCTCTCTCTCTCTCTCTCTCTCTCTCTCTCTCTCTCTCTCTCTCTCTCTCTCTTTCTTTATAGCCTTTTTTTAAATAAACACCATTGGCAGCACATAATTTAATGTCTCAGTAGCCCAATCACCCAACATCAACCAGTGTCCAGTGTCCTAATCAAATAACAGTAGGCCTGTCAGTGCTGAATGAATGAACGGTCAGGCAGGCTACAATAAGCAACACACCTGCAGCTGATCAGCCTTAATGGTCTGTTAGATATTGTGTCCTTATAAGTGGAAGCATAAAAAGTAGTTAGCCCTGATAAATGACAGATAACCAGACATCTTGTGATCCATTCCCAAGGCTAAGAAGGACAACATTATTGGCACAACTATATCTAACACATCCATTATTATTAGCTGCAACTGCATTACTAAGGTATACCTGAGCTGTCATGTTTTTGCCCTTTTAGTTTTTGGACCAGAAAACAAAACACAAAATCTGGCATGCCCCTTCAAGTGGCTTGAGCTGCCTGTGACATTGAGCCATTAGGGCAACACTTGTCATGAGAATAGGCTTCAAATGAATCTGAATTGACAGTAATTTGATAAACACAAAATTATTGCCAGTCCAGTTTGTTTTTCACAATATAATTTGGGCCAAGGAAACGTCAGGATTTGTCCCTTTGCCCTTCAGGACAATCCACCAGTGTTTCCAATATTCAGCAGCTCTCATTATTTGGTCCCCTACTTTGCTGTTCCATACATTCCTCTGTCTCACCAAGCATATAAATTATGCTGATAACAACAGTGCTTTTCAAGCTTTTACATTTTTCCCTCTGGGTAACGGAGGTCCCAAAATGGGTTTGCAGGCTCTTATTTAGTTCACCCAACAGTTGGTGCCTTAATTGTATTCAGTTTATCATTATGGAATACTTCCTAGGATGTTATCAGAAAGGGTTTGTGGCACAATTCTTTGTGATTGCATTTTTTTTTGTGAATAACACATCCATCTTAAAGCTGCAATCCTGAACGTATTTTAATGAATACCATTAAGTTAACCAATCCATATTAATTAATTTAGAGCAGTGGTCCTCAAACATTTTCATGCAAGGATGCCCATGTGCTCTCACATGCAAGTAGGGAGTGTTTCATGTTGTAGGCCTACATGAAAATCTTGACCAATCTACCCATTACATGTTGTAATTGCGACCGTAGGTCGCACTTACTACAGAAAGCTCCACCAGGTGTCCGTCTGTCCGTCCGTCACACACGTCACACGTCACACTTTTGCCCTGCTCATATCTACGCAACCGCTGCCCCGATCCATGCCAGATTTTGCACACACACTCCTTACCTGCCAAACTACAACCTCCAAGGACCCCCGGAGTTCCCTGGGGGACCCCCAGGTGTAAAAACATTACCACATACACGTCACACTTTCCCCCTACTCATATCTCGGCCACCGTTGGCCCGATCCATGCCAAAATTTCCACACAAACTCCTTGCCTGCCAAACTACAACCTCCAAGGACCCCCGGAGTTCCAGGGACCCCTAGGTCCCTGGGGGACCCCCAGGTGTAAAAAAAAATACCAAATGTGCAAAAATGACCAAATGACCACCCCCACGGGGCTGCTCACGGGGAATTCCCGGGGACCACCCACTCCTGGTACTCCAGAACGGATGCAAAAGTGGTGGCGCCCCCAGTGGAGGACCCCCTCCACTGCAGCTCACATAAAATGCCCTAACTCGGCCTAGGAGCGTCCGGGAGAGCCGGGGCCGGTACCTATTCGTCCGCCAAGGCAACGCGGAGACCCCACCCCTCATTTCTCACATGGCCCTCTTCTAGCGAGACCTACGGTCGCTTATCTCCCGATTAGGGAGTCTTACTGGTGATAAGGGGAGGAGGGGTTTATCAATTGAAGATTCCACCATGATCAAGTCATTCTATGATCCAAAATGATGGGCCCTTTTCGCTTACGCAAATGGACTCAGCAGCTGACAAGGAGAAAAAGGAGCAAGTGACCCCAGAGGTCAAATGCCCTATAAACGGCTACCGTATATAGAGACGCTCTGCAGTATACAGTTCTGCACGCAGATATGCTGATATGCGCACACATACCAAGCTGGTCAATTCAATCATGGATTCTCTGACAGACTGGCTGATTGAGACATCAGACTTGGGCCATATTTAAACCCAGCAGTGACAGTAGATGTCACTAGGAACGCTCAACTTCCAAGTAAATGGCCTGTGACCAATTCCTTGAGATGATTCCCAAGCACTCCTCAAAATGCAACACATGTCTATTCACGTTCATCATTCACTATCCATTATGTTTCCAATATTCTCTCTAAAAAGGGATACACTAAACTATGAGAGAATATTGAAGATAATGAATAAATCCTTGTAAGCAAATCAACTTTAAGTTAAGTTAATTAGATAATGTTGTGGGCTCAGCATTCTCTTTCTTTCCCTCTTTTTAGAACTATCTTGGAATTGTATTTACACACAGCACAGGCGATTGAATTACACATGGTATGTATAGCTGACCATCTCACTCTGTCAAGACTCCAGTCTGTCTTCCCTAAGTCTTGTCACGCTCATATCGTCAAATCCTCCCCCTTTCTTGTTTTAAATGTATTTTTATTTTGTTCAATATTGAATGGGCAGTTCAAGACTCATTGAAATTTTTCAGTCATTCAACTTTGCCTTTGTCTACTGCAAAGGACATACTGAAATCAAAGCTGTGCCTTGCCTTTCATGATTCACAACAGAGGAAAGCAGAGAGAGAGAGAGAGAGAGAGAAATCAAGAAAGCATTACCTTTGTATTTGGGTGCTCATCTATATTCTAGAGTGAGAGGAGCTCGCTCTAAATCAAGACATCTGACTCTTTGCACACGCGTGTGTGTGTGTGTGTGTGTGTGTGTGTGTGTGTGTGCATGCATGTCAATGGGAATACAAAATATGAAAATGCATGGCGTGCATAAACCCATCATGATCTAGAAGGCCTATGTGTTCTCTATATCATCCTCAATCCCCATCTCTCTTTCCTCCTTGTCTCTCTCTGTGTTTTTCTTTCACATGTATGTATTTTCCTGTGTTCTGTTGAATTTTGCGTGTTGATTGGTTTTATCAGGCTTTTTACTAGCATGAGACAATTTAAAGCTATACTGTGTAAGTTGCTCAACTAGTGGTCAGTAGCGGTAGAGCGCGGTCGCGTCTGCTTTTTTCGGCCGTTTTTCGCCGCGGACCGGGCCTTCAGACCACCGCGTCCGCCTCGCCTCTCCGAGACACATCCGTAGAGGTCTTCCGTGTCCCTCTACGAGCAGCGGTTGGGGAGCTACATGCTAAACTCCTAGACCAGTGTAAACACTGCAGTGTACTTCCTGAAGGGCTCTGCAGTGTATGATCTGGGCTGTGATTGGCCGGTAGGGAGACACGTGTACAGAATGATGCATATGACGTAATTTTGCCGGGAAAAACAGCCCCGGTCACGGCCACCAGGGCTCAGTAGAACACATATAAAGAAAAGGCTTTGGGAGCTGAAATTAACAGAGTGGGTGTTCTAAAACTTTAGCGATTTAATAATTAGGACAATTTTAAGATTTATTTTATTAAAAAAGTTACATAGTATAACTTTAAGCCATTAAAACGCAAAAAGTATGCGTACAGAAATGAATTTGATGACTGAAGCAATGTAAGACCCATTTAACTAGAAGCAGCGCTCTTCCGAGCACAGGTCTCTGCTAGGTCAGATAATGCTATATTGTGGCCTTCAGGTGGCGCTATATAGTCCAATGTGAAAAGGGTCTTTGCACGGTAATCTGCACGGTAATCTGACGCTGCATTCATGATTTGAGGCATTTGGTACCAAAAATGTGTGTTACAAAAGTTTACCTGCTGGTGGCGCTATAACATGCCAAATGTGAAAAGGATAGCATTTGTTCCGAATCCTCGACCTAGTGGGACGGTTTTTCCTTGGCCTCTAGGGAGTACGCATGCAATGTTTTACACTGATCGGTGGAGTTATAGGTAAAAACATTTTAAAAAATCTGACATTTCTTGTTCAACATAGAGCACTCCTGCAAATTTTGGAAATCCTGGCAGATTCAGGAGGGTTGGCAACTCTGCTTTTAACTGATCAGAATCAACCCAAACTTGAGGGATTTCCAATAAGCACGTAATAAAAAATTGTATGCTGCATCAGTGAGAGAGAGAGAGAGAGAGAGAGAGAGAGAGAGAGAGAGAGAGAGAGAGAGAGAGAGAGAGAGAGACTGCTCTTGCACACCAGTGTTGCACACCATAAATAGCCAGCCTCCAAGCTCACAATGCGTGTGTAGATCGCTATTTTCAGAGTGTGACACCAGTGCACAACCAAGTATGTTGGGCCCTTTAGAGTGCTCAGCAGGTGTGTGTGTGTGTGTGTGTGTGTGTGTGTGTGTGTGTGTGTGTGTGTGTGTGTGTGTGTGTGTGTGTGTGTGTGTGTGTGTGTGTGTGTGGATGGATAGATGGAGGCAGTGAAACAGAGAGAGTGGCCCAAGGAGGGAGGCGGTTTGTTTGTGACAGAGAGATGTTGACTCCAGAACGCACGGCGCGCCGTAAGGGATTAGGCTGCTAAATGGAGAACTGACAGGCGTTTGATGTAAGCCTTGAGGGACTGTTCCTCTCTCTTATTCCAATATCAAAATAGGCTGGTGTGTGTGCACACATAGACGCACACGCACATGCACACGCACGCGCACGCGCACAACACAGGACTTCATTTCACCCGTGCCCTTTTAATGTCAATCTTTGCCATTATGAAGACAGGGATAAGCTAGAGAGGGAAAAAACACTTTATTCATCTGGTGTGTAAGCTCTGAGGAATGAGATTGCAAATATCCAATCACAGTGTCACAGAGTGGGATATGGGTTTATTGCATTCTAGCCCCATATAGAACCTCACCCGTCGCTGCATACAGTTGTGCTCCGAGATGAGGTCCTATAAAGGTATCCCATGGCTGGTTCGGAACGCCTCCACGTTGAGTTAGAAAACACTTTTCCCGAAATTGTATCCAAAAAGTAAAGGTAGTTCCACGCTCCCAGGCTATGGTTTTCCATCCCACGGTACACGAACCAGCCCTGGGATACCTTTAGGACCTCATCTCGGAGCACAACAGTATGCAGCGACGGGTGAGGTTCTATATGGGGCTAATTGCATTCACACTCTCTGGAATTGTGTGTGTGTGTGTGTGTGTGCGTGTGCGTGTGCGTGTGCATGTGCGCGTGCGTGTGTGTGTGTAGACAGAAAGAGAGAGAGAGTATAAATAACAGCATATTCAAAAACATAACAGTCGATCCTGACTCATATCTGTGAATAATTAGTACAACTGCAGACTTCCACAATCTTAAAAAGTTATCTTTCTACGTATTCAGCCTTTTGCACCACAAGGATAAATGGCATGCAAACGCTGTAATGGCAACGGAGCTAAAATATGAGACAAAAAGGCTGTTGAATAACATAAACATTAACTTACTAAATAATCCTAAGCACACTTTATCTGACTTGTTTGAATATCCACAGTTCTGTGTAAACACATCTTTGTATGTGTTTAGAAGGAGGGCTGTATAGTCCTGATCTGTTTACTGTTCCCTTGCATAGTTACAGTACAGATAACCGCACGTACACGTACGGTACGCACACATGCACACACTCACACAAGCATTAGACATAAAACATGTTCTCCCCCAAAAAGCAACAGATAGTGTAATGGTGTGATAAAGAATGGGTGGGGAGTGGTGATGCTTGTATTGCCAATGACAATAAACTTTAAGGAAATACTTACGAATTAACGATGCATGGTTCCTGCACCCGACTGCCCTGGCATTTAAGCGTTTATTTCAATGTTTATTTCAATCCTGCAATTTTGTAACAACTTTTAACCTGATGTGGACCCATATTTTTGGCATCTCATCAGGCCTGGAATTTTGTCATTTTAGGGGCAAGGCCACTTGGCCTTTTGGTGTAAATTCTTTTAGGTCAAAAAGGCCAAATGCCAGGGCAGGAAGGCCATCAAATAAAACACGATTTTAGTCCATTGAAAGAATTTGTTGAATTTAATGGTTAGAGATGATAACCTAATCTGCAATGAAATACCGGTATATAAATGATACTATTTACAATCTGGTCCACGTTCAGCCCAGCACCAATCAAAGTCACTGGATTGGTTTAAGATGGGGACTTGGGGGATTTAAGATTTCAGAATCTCAACAAAAGACACTGGTGTGTACATGACAAGAAAGAGACACCGGTGTCTACTGTCTCCATATTGACAAGAAAGAGACAGAGGAGAAAGTGCTACAGTCAGCTGGGGCATTAAGGCCACTGTGGCCTCACGTCATGCCATTGGTTTTGTTATTAATCCACACAATCCCATACAGGATGGCGTTACGCTATCCATTTCAATAGGTTTTAGAAGTCTAAATAATAATAGACATCTTTAAGCGTATATTTGCAACGACTCGCTCTGAAATCTAACTACATCCTGTACATCTCTCAGTCCCTCCTAATTTCAACATCAGAAACCTCTGCCTATGACCCAATGCATTGGTCCTCCTCTGTAACCTGAGATTAACTGTAGCTCGCTGCTGGATCTGACTGTTGGTTGTATTATCAGAGTAGTTATTTTGAATCTAGGATAACCAGTAAGACTCCCTAATCGGGAGATAAGCGACCGTTGGTCGCTTATCTCCACAAATAGGCCAAAAGTTTGTTTTACCAATTATCAAGACATACGGGCAGTTGACAGTTTGCCATGGTTACTCATTGAAGTTGAATCTCCATATATGGAGATAACCTACGCATCACACTAAGTCTGACCTCACCAGCCCATATTTGGGCATGAGCAACTTATGTCTCCATATATGGAGATATGATGACATCACACAGTCCTCAGCCGATGATGTGGCGTGATGTCATACAATACACAAACGAGCCCTACAGTATAAAGGGGCAATTCTTGCCAGGAAAGAAGCATTTCTTCGACCCAGACCTTATCGCCAGGGTTGGCTTATAGCAGCTGTCGGTAGGACCATATATGGATTCTGTTAGTGTGGATCTCCTAACAGGGCATCATCTGGGATACAATCCCTTTTATGCCCATATATGGAGATCCCTAACAGAATCCCTTTCATGCCCATATATGGAGATCCCTAACAGAATCCCTTTTATGCCCATATATGGAGATCCCTAACAGCATCCCTTTTATGCCCATATATGGAGATCACTAACAGCTAACAGAATCCCTTTTATGCCCATATATGGAGATCCCTAACAGAATCCCTTTTATGCCCATATATGGAGATCCCTAACAGAATCCCTTTTATGCCCATATATGGAGATCCCTAACAGAATCCCTTTTATGCCCATATATGGAGATCCCTAACAGAATCCCTTTTATGCCCATATATGGAGATCCCTAACAGAATCCCTTGTATGCCCATATATGGAGATCCTTAACAGAATCCCTTTTATGCCCATATATGGAGATCCCTAACAGAATCCCTTTTATGCCCATATATTATGGAGAAATCCCTGCTCTGAGTATCTGACATCAGTGTGATGTCACCTGTTTATGCCCATATATGGAGATCCCTGCTCTGCGTATCTGGTTGCTATGGTAAACAGTTGGTTGCTAGGGTAAAAAAACATGGTTGCTATGGTAAACAGTTGGTTGCTAGGGTAAACAGTTGGTTGCTAGGGTAAAACCATGGTTGCTAAGGTGGTTGCTAACGTACACTAACAGACCAGCAACAACAGACTGTTGCCACAGCAACGTACACAAAGGTGTGATGTCATACTGATGCAGAGATATGAGCAGGGCAAAGGTGTGACGTGTGACGTGTGACGGACGGACGGACGGACGGACGGACGGACGGACGGACGGACGGACGGTGGAGGTTTTCATAGTAAACTGCTCCCTGACGGTCGCAATTAGATCCAAGGAGGTGTTTTTCAATATTAACTAAACCTTCGAATCAATATCCCAACAAGTTAGGCCACACTTAGATTATAGGTTCAACACACCATATTTAAGCAGATTTCTATGGTTATACATTTCATAATGATGCTTATAAAAATCTGATTTTAGAATGATTTATTTTGCAGGTAAATTTATTAAGAATGAAAGGCTTTTACAGAAATAGAAAAAGGCAAAAGCATTCAAAGTACATTTCAATGTTCCCAATTTAGTCAAAAATCATCGTTTCCATTTTTACACTATAATGATAATAATCATCATAGTAAGAAAGCAGAATAAATTCTTATTACCCTTTCAAAGGTTAGAGATGCACCAACCGGTTGATCATTTCCATTCCATACTTTCTTTTACAGAATTGTTAATCCTGGGGGCTCTCTCTCTGTCAGATTGGAGCAAGAGGTCTTTTGGCGTGCGACCTCTCGCTGGGGTAGAGAGCCCAATGTTCCTTCTGAAGGGGACAGTATACACCTCTGCCAGACTTTGTCTGGATTCACTTCCCCATAAGTGTGCCCAAGTTACTTCTGCATTTGTTGTTTTCCATTTCAACCAAATTTCCCCCATGTCATTGTGTCTCTACATAACAGGATGCAAATGTGTGGTAATGGTGTGGTAATCTGTCTACTGTCTTGTCTGTACATTTCTCTTCACCTTAGTACAAACAACCCACAAATAATATTTTGCATCCAGCTTTTACAGTTTTTCATGATTGTTAAAGCACAAAAATCTAAAATTCAGCACAATTTTCACAACCTTTACTGCATGAACCTATTGCTTGCCCCGATTTGGCACTACTTCACACTCCCTTTTCTGCATTAGACTCGGAATTTCTTTCTTTACACTCCAATTTTTGGTTGTTGCACACACTTCTCACGTCAAATCTCAAAGCATCATCCTATAACACACGGATGTCAATTACAATTCACCTTGTTGTCGAAACACTATACACAATGTTCAGTTGTTGCACACACTACTCATGTAAAATCTCAAAGTATCAACACACAACACACAACTATTCAAAACTCTACACATTCAAGTCTGATGTCAATTACACAAGTACCTTGTTGTCTAAACACTATACACAATGTTCAGTTGTTGCACAACTGAACATTGAGACAGGAACCGGAGGCAGAGATGGGCACAAAATACAAAAATGATTTGAAATACAAAGATAGGCCTACAAATACCAGCCCAGGATATTGTCACCAGGATAG
This sequence comes from Nannobrachium achirus, assembly GCF_963921795.1. Classification (NCBI taxonomy): domain Eukaryota; kingdom Metazoa; phylum Chordata; class Actinopteri; order Myctophiformes; family Myctophidae; genus Nannobrachium; species Nannobrachium achirus. The sequence goes on from NC_137817.1 coordinate 24,979,061, forward strand.
TATCCTGGTCAATATTAGACCAAGTACTGACCAAGTATTTAGATTTTTTTCAAAATACTTTTTTGTATTTTGTGCCCATCTCTGACCAGAGGCATGGTGCCTAAATCTACAGTAAATCATGTACCCAAATACGTAAAACTTTTTGGATGCATATTGCCATATTGTGTGCTGTTTTATGTTTTACAAATAAAAAAGTAGGCCAAACTGAGTCATTTTACAAAAGGAGAAATAGCTCATTCTCCCGAGTCAATGTCATTCATATGGTGTGTTCCAATTCAATGGTGTGTTTTCAATTTTGCACTCCAGTGTGCTGTAAATGCTAGGTAGTGTGCAGCAAACGCTTAGTTGTGTGTACTGAATGAAAGGTATGTGTCATTTGAAAATATGGCAGTGTGTACCAAATAAAACATGAGTTCCATTTTGTGAACACAGTTAAGTGATTTTATGGCAAAGAGTCATCTTGGGAAGGGAGTGTCAGGTGAAATGAAAACACAAGTTCCATTTTGTCAACACAGTTAAGTGATTTGATGGCAAAGTGATCATCTTGGGAAGGGAGTGTGAGGTTTAGCATTTTGTGTGTGAGGTTTTCAGTTTTGTGTGTGCAGTTTTGAAAAAGCTGTTAGTGTAGTGAAAAACGTGTGTTACTGTAACAATCATGAAAAACTGTAAGCAGTACAAAGATGCTTGATCTAAAATTAAGGGAAAACAGGGTTGAAACCCTGATTTAAAAGCCCAGTCTTTTAGACAGTTTGAACTGAGGGGCATCGGCAGCCATGGCCTTCATGGCCTCCATGAAATTCCTGCCTTGCATCTCATTATAAAATGTAAATGTTCAACAATAGCAGATCTGTGCACAGAACTAGGATATCTAGAGCATGTCTTGTGTGTGTGTGTGTGTGTGTGTGTGTGTGTGTGTGTGTGTGTGTGTGTGTGTGTGTGTGTGTGTGTGTGTGTGTGTGTGTGTGTGTGTGTGTGTGTGTGTGTGTGTGTGTGTGTGTGTGTGTGTGTGTGTGCAGAATGATAAAAGCCTAAAATGAACCCACAAAATAAAAGTTGTCAAAGTCTGGAGAAAAAGTGTTTATGGAAATCACTGGAATAGTTTGTTTATTTGTTGCACTCCATGTGTAATGGATGATAATAAGTGCCTCTTATCAGTGCATCTCAAGTGGTTTGCAACGTAGGTTTGTTGATTGCAATGATGTGAATTGCAAAGTTGTTTGTGCGCTGAAACGTAGGTCTAATTGTGGATCTGTGATTTGTTGTGCATTTGACATGGTTGAAGGAATGAATGTTCCTTTGCCTGATAGCCTGTGACTGAGCAAAATTAAATCTTACAAAGCATATTGGTTCATTTAGGGCAAACCTGGGGGTGTTGACAAGCACAGCTCAGTTAAATTCACACATATGAGTATATATGACTAGTAAGATGCCTTGGGGCGACAAGCGAGGTCACGCCATGTCTTGGCCATCTGGCCAGTGATGTTTAAAGGACCAGTTATACAGTATATGGAGTCCCCTGGTAACCATACATGGAGATCCCTGTACTGTATATGGAGATATGCTGTGAGAGTCCTAACATGCTTACTCAGTTATTGTCTCCACCAGCCGAAGGCTGAGGGAGAGTATGTTTTCCCCTCCGTCCGTCCGTCCGTGCGTCCGTGCGTCCGTGCGTCCGTGCGTCCGTGCGTCCTCGCAGTTTGTGAACAGCTAATCTCAGTCACCGTTGGCCCGATCGCTGCCAAACTGAGCACACACACTCCCTGGATGCCAATCTAGAACCTCTGCCCCACATTTTTCAAATCAGCCTCATGGTGGCGCTATAACAGGCCGATTTGTGTGGCCTGGTTGTTACCAGCTAATCTCCGGCGCCGTTGGCCCGATCGCTGCCAAACTGAGCACACACACTCCCTGGATGCTAATTCAGAACCTCTGCCCCACATTTTTTAAATCAGCCTCATGGTGGCGCTATAACAGGCCGATTTGTGTGGCCTGGTGGAGACCTGTGCTCGGAAGAGCACTGCTTCTAGTTCATTATGTGAAAGTCCTATGACGTCTATGACTACTGTAGAACCAGCCACACAGTTATGGGCTGTCTTACAAGTTTCAAATTTGTACATTTTTTTGTAAAGTAAAGCACTGCTTCACACAAGGCCGTCACACAAAAGTAGAGAAAACAGCTGATCTACAAGCACACAACGCCTCGCGGTGCGAGTGCTTGTAGATCAGCTTTTTTTCGCTAGTTTAAATCATTTTAAAAACCAGTAAGACTCCCTAATCGGGAGATAAGCGACCAACGGTCGCTTATCTCCTGTCACACTGCTGACATCAGTATGACATCACACCATACACAAATTACCCTTATATAAGACCGGCATTATCTACCGACAGATTAGTAACAAGATGTCAAAATCGTTGAAGGTTGAATCTCCAGATATGGAGATAACCAACACATCACTCCATATATGGAGATAGCCGACGAATCTCACTAAGTCTGACCTCACAAGCCCCATATTTGGACACGAACAACATATAACTCCATATATAGAGACATAGCTGCTGACATCAGTATGACATCACACTGCTGACATCAGTATGACATCACACCGTACACAAATGACCCTTATATAAGACCGGCATTATCTACCGACAGATTAGATGCAAGCAGGATCTCGACTCTGACACAACTCATCGGCTCATAAGCTGGTTCTCCCTCCATATATGGAGATAACCGACGAATCTCACTAAGTCTGACCTCACAAGCCCCATATTTGGACATGAACAACATATAACTCCATATATAGAGACATAGCTGCTGACATCAGTATGACATCACATTGCTGACATCAGTATGACATCACACCGTACACAAATGACCCTGACGGCACACACCAAGCAGTGTGATGTCATACTGATGCGGAGATATGAGCAGGGCAAAGGTGTGACGTGTGACCGACAGACGGACGGACGGACGGACGGACGGTGGAGGTTTTGATACCAGGAAAGAAGCATTTCTTCGACTCAGACCTTATCGCCAGGGTTGGCTTATAGCAGCTGTCGGTAGGACCATATATGGATTCTGTTAGTGTGGATCTCCTAACAGGGCATCATCTGGGATACAATCCCTTTTATGCCCATATATGGAGATCCCTAACATAATCCCTTTCATGCCCATATATGGAGATCCCTAACAGAATCCCTTTTATGCCCATATATGGAGATCCCTAACAGCATCCCTTTTATGCCCATATATGGAGATCACTAACAGCTAACAGAATCCCTTTTATGCCCATATATGGAGATCCCTAACAGAATCCCTTTTATGCCCATATATGGAGATCCCTAACAGAATCCCTTTTATGCCCATATATGGAGATCCCTAACAGAATCCCTTTTATGCCCATATATTATGGAGAAATCCCTGCTCTGAGTATCTGACATCAGTGTGATGTCACCTGTTTATGCCCATATATGGAGATCCCTGCTCTGCGTATCTGGTTGCTATGGTAAACAGTTGGTTGCTAGGGTAAAAAAACATGGTTGCTATGGTAAACAGTTGGTTGCTAGGGTAAACAGTTGGTTGCTAGGGTAAAACCATGGTTGCTAAGGTGGTTGCTAACGTACACTAACAAACCAGCAACAACAGACTGTTGCCACAGCAACGTACACAAAGGTTTGTGTACACATGTGGTGTGATGTCATACTGATGCGGAGATATGAGCAGGGCAAAGGTGTGACGTGTGACGGACGGACGGACGGACGGACGGACGGACGGCCGGTGGAGGTTTTCATAGTAAACTGCTCCCTTACGGTCGCAATGACCAGTAAGACTCCCTAATCGGGAGATAAGCGACCGTTGGTCGCTTATCTCCTGTCACACTGCTGACATCAGTATGACATCACACCGTACACAAATGACCCTTATATAAGACCGGCATTATCTACCGACAGATTAGTAACAAGATGTCAAAATCATTGAAGGTTTACCCTACTAACCAACTGTTTACCATAGCAACCATGTTTTTTACCTTAGCAACCAACTGTTTACCCTAGCAACCAACTTTCTACCACAGCAACCATGTTTTTTTTACCCTAGCAACCAACTGTTTACCCTAGCAACCAATTGTTTACCATAGCAACCATGTTTTCTTACCCTAGCAACCAACTGTTTACCCTAGCAACCAACTGTTTACCATAGCAACCATGTTTTTTACAGGGCCTGGGATTGATGACATCAGAAATCTCCATATATGGGCATGAAAGGGATTTTGTTTCTGGAAATATGTCTGTGGGGTGCCACATTTGGAATAAAACACTTACATCACACATCTGGATATCCATACAGCCCATCTAGTTTGCCTGTGTCCATTTATGCCCATATATCTGATGACATTGGGACAATGATCTCCATATATGGGCATAAAACTTATGTTAATTAGTAAAGCCTGGGGATCTCCATATATGGGCATGAGGGGTACCCTAAAAGGGCATCATCTGGGAATAGCAAATATAGTTATCCTAGAAAGTGAAAATCTTACATCAAAGGCCATAACTACCTACCTACCACCATACTGCATTCCTCATTAAACTACCTACCAGTAAGATGCCTAAGGGAGAAAAGCAAAGGGCGAGGTTGCACCATTTCTTGGTCTTCTGGCCAGTGATGTATATCGGACCATTTAACCATATATGGAGACATCTGGTACCCAAAGATATTCACAGATATGGGCTTAATATTGATGACATAAGGGATCTCCATATATGGGCGTAAAAGGGATTTGGTTCCCCTGGCATCACAGGGATCTCCATATATGGGCATAAAATGGATTTGGTTACCCTGGCAACACGGGGATCTCCATATCTCCATATATGGGCATAAAAGGGATTTGGTTCCCCTGGCATCACAGGGATCTCCATATATGGGCATAAAAGGGATTTGGTTCCCCTGACATTACAGTGATGTCAGTGGCTGGTTCTACAGAGGGGATCTCCATTTATGGGCATAAAAGGGAATGTATGTATGATGATGTCAGATATCATAGACGTCATAGGACTTTCACATAACGAATAACTGAGTAAGCATGTAAACCCGTAAAATCTATATTTGGGCATGGCTGATTTATGACCTCATCATGATGACACGAGCAAACACAGCTGAATTGTATAAATGATCAGTGCAGAAACCAACAGAAGTATTTGACCAAGACTCTTCGATTTAAACATCAACAAAGGTGTGACGTTTGTTGATGGTCACGTGTGACGTGTGACGGACGGACGGACGGACGGACGGACGGACGGACGGCCGGTGGAGGTTTTCATAGTAAACTGCTCCCTGACGGTCGCAATAAATGCAATGATAAATAGAAAACAAACGGTTTTGGACATAAAAGGTTTCCACCCGACAACGACGATGAATTAAGTTCAAAATGTTTCATCGATGTGATACGAGTATGTGTAGCAGTAGTGGCTCAGAGCCTCTGCCTGATGACCAAAACCCCATCCAAGGGGGAATTGCCCTTTGGGCTAGTGGATAAGATGGTGGCTTTCCACACGGAATGCCGGGCATTACATACACATCAGATAGTTCTCTACTGGCCAAATATATATTTTTGATTATATAATCTGATTACAGAGGTTTGAAAAGTACTCACATTTTGTACTTGAGTAAAAGTACCAGTAAGACTCCCTAATCGGGAGATAAGCGACCGTTGGTCGCTTATCTCCTGTCACACTGCTGACATCAGTATGACATCACACCGTACACAAATGACCCTTATATAAGACCGGCATTATCTACCGACAGATTAGTAACAAGATGTCAAAATCATTGAAGGTTTACCCTACTAACCAACTGTTTACCATAGCAACCATGTTTTTTACCTTAGCAACCAACTGTTTACCCTAGCAACCAACTTTTTACCACAGCAACCATGTTTTTTTACCCTAGCAACCAACTGTTTACCCTAGCAACCAATTGTTTACCATAGCAACCATGTTTTCTTACCCTAGCAACCAACTGTTTACCCTAGCAACCAACTGTTTACCATAGCAACCATGTTTTTTACAGGGCCTGGGATTGATGACATCAGAAATCTCCATATATGGGCATGAAAGGGATTTTGTTTCTGGAAATATGTCTGTGGGGTGCCACATTTGGAATAAAACACTTACATCACACATCTGGATATCCATACAGCCCATCTAGTTTGCCTGTGTCCATTTATGCCCATATATCTGATGACATTGGGACAATGATCTCCATATATGGGCATAAAACTTATGTTAATTAGTAAAGCCTGGGGATCTCCATATATGGGCATGAGGGGTACCCTAAAAGGGCATCATCTGGGAATAGCAAATATAGTTATCCTAGAAAGTGAAAATCTTACATCAAAGGCCATAACTACCTACCTACCACCATACTGCATTCCTCATTAAACTACCTACCAGTAAGATGCCTAAGGGAGAAAAGCAAAGGGCGAGGTTGCACCATTTCTTGGTCTTCTGGCCAGTGATGTATATCGGACCATTTAACCATATATGGAGACATCTGGTACCCAAAGATATTCACAGATATGGGCTTAATATTGATGACATAAGGGATCTCCATATATGGGCATAAAATGGATTTGGTTACCCTGGCAACACGGGGATCTCCATATCTCCATATATGGGCATAAAAGGGATTTGGTTCCCCTGGCATCACAGGGATCTCCATATATGGGCATAAAAGGGATTTGGTTCCCCTGACATTACAGTGATGTCAGTGGCTGGTTCTACAGAGGGGATCTCCATTTATGGGCATAAAAGGGAATGTATGTATGATGATGTCAGATATCATAGACGTCATAGGACTTTCACATAACGAATAACTGAGTAAACCCGTATGTAAACCCGTAAAATCTATATTTGGGCATGGCTGATTTATGACCTCATCATGATGACACGAGCAAACACAGCTGAATTGTATAAATGATCAGTGCAGAAACCAACAGAAGTATTTGACCAAGACTCTTCGATTTAAACATCAACAAAGGTGTGACGTTTGTTGATGGTCACGTGTGACGTGTGACGGACGGACGGACGGACGGACGGACGGACGGACGGCCGGTGGAGGTTTTCATAGTAAACTGCTCCCTGACGGTCGCAATCAATACTCCACTGTAGTATGTACTCCGTTACAAGTAAAAGTCCAGAATGAAAGTGGCATCAAAATGTACTTACCTGTACTTACTTACTTACTTACTTGTAAAGTACCAAACAGCCTATGTACGAAATAGGGCTAAAGTGGTTTATGTATTTTTTTATAACATTATAATGTATGTCTGCAAAGTACAGTAAAACTAAAGTTTTTAAATATAATTGTAGTGGAGTAAAAGTACAATATTTGGGTCCAAGATGTAATGGATTAGAAGTAAAAGTATTGGAAATTGGAAATACTCAAGTAAAGTACAAATACTTCAAAGGTTTACTTAAGTACAGTACTTAAGTAAATGTACTTAGTTACTTGACACCACTGTCTGATTCTTCGTCTTACCATTTAAAAGTGCATCACAAACGTTCTATTCCGTTCCATCTCTTCTGCACGGGTTGCTGTTCCTCCAGGAGCTATTGTCAGAATGTCTATATGATTCACCTTTGTAGTAATACAAAGGTCCACTGGAGTGAATGGGCACACTCACTCACGAACACACACAAACACAGCAAATTACACAGTGTATCGTTGGCATATAGTCAACCTTCACAGGGAGTGAGACAGCATGAGTGAGGCAGAGAGAGGTCACACAAGGTGATGAGCTCAGAAAGAGGAAGCGGTGATTACGTGTAGAACTGCCAATCAGCAAGTCGCTGGCCCGCCCTCATAACCAAGTGACTCTAACGTTTTAATTTCCCCAGTTTACTATGCATTAGGACAGGGGCCTTCAACGTTTTCAGGCCAAGGACCCCTTAGCTGAGAGAGATGAAGCAGGGACCCCCTCTACATATTGTATAAATGTGTGATGCAGATTTTCATCGATTTCACAGATAGACTCCTAGACTTGTTTGACAGCACTGTCATCAGTCTATGTTGGATTCTGTTTTTAGCTAACTTGACCTGTCACTCTATACTCAGTCTGCTCTTTTTTACCTCTACACCAAACCTATTAGCCGAAAATAGCTGATCTACAAGCTCTCAGCGCCTCGCAGCACGAGGTGTTGAGAGCTTGTAGATCTGCTATGTTTGGCTAAGGTTCTCCTAAAAAGAGGGAAAAAAATAATGATGCTATTCCTATCACAAAGATTTGGAGGACCCCCTGTAACTCTGAGAATATAGGCCTACACACATGGGACCAAATGGATCAATAATGGTCAACTCTGCATGAGTCACCAACCATTGGGCTGGGGACCCCCTGGAACCCCCCTCATGGACCCAAGGCAGTCCCCGGACTGTCGGACCTGACATTGAGAACCACTTCTCTAACCATTGAAAGCTGGATGGTTTCCTATTCCTGTGCCCACCCACCGATGTGTGTCATAACTAACTCACCACCGTGTGGTACGTATATGTGGGTCAGGCTCCATATTACGTGGAAGTCATCACAGTCAGTAATGCATGATCTGTGTCAGATACAGATTACGATGGATTTGGTCCTCTAATGCCAGCAGTATGCTGCTGGCTTAGAAGGGGTCGTGGAGCGAGAGAGAGAGAGAGAGAGAGAGAGAGAGAGAGAGAGAGAGAGAGAGAGAGAGAGAGAGAGAGAGAGAGTGTGTACTGTATGTGTGTGTGTGTGAGAGAGATAGAGAGAGAGAGAGAGAGAGAGAGAGAGAGAGAGAGAGAGAGAGAATGACAGATTACACAGCCATTTCCGTGGTGTAAAATTTCATTTGAAAACTTGCTTTCGATTCAATCTCAATAAAGCACTTAACTCTCTCGCAAACCCAATTAGTGTCCCATTGTGTGCTTACACGCCGTGCACATGCTCTCTCGCTCTCCCTCTTTCTCTCTCTCTTTCTCCCTCACACAACAGAGAGAGAGGGAGAAGGGGGGGGGGGGGGCTTTATCGGGCCACAGTGTATCTGAGGTGTTGTTTTTATATTGCAGCCATATTTCATTTTGGCCTAGTTTCTTTAAATTGCCTGTGGGGTTTAGTGCGGGGAGAGGAGCCATCACATTTATATATGAGATTGAAAGAGAATAGAGAGAAAGAGGTGGGAGACTTGTTTTATTATTATTTTTTGTTCTCATTCATTTTACTTGCCCCTTAGTACCTTGTATCCCTCCCTTCTCCCGCTCCACCTTTCTTGCCTCTCCCTCTCTCTCCCACTCCCCCGTTCAATATGCAGTGTGGGTTTAATTGCTGATGTGACTAACGGGTGTGGTGAGGTAGGACCCGCAGAGACCGGAGGGCAGCCGGGAAAAAGAGAGGAGAAAAGGAGGAAGTTCCCCAAGTAAGAGCACCTTAAAATCCTTCATGTCTTCATGTAACTCTAAAAGAGAAAATAAATATATTGTCACTTCTTTTTACTTAATAGGCTGCCCACACCCGGTGGTGTAAAGTAACGAGGTACATTTACTTAAAGGCCCGCTGACACGCCCCGAAATTATAATAGTATGATACAGTAGGTCACGTGGTCTCTCTGAAAACGGTTTGAAATAGTCTGAAACTCATGTCACAGTGTAATCTGCCCCTCGCTCCCCAACAACAGCTGACCAGTACAGTAATTAAGTAGTCTAAGTACAGTCAGTTAATTTGATTGGCTTATAATTGTGCATTCATATTAACTCATATTTTAAGATTACTTTTTAAAGTGACATTACCCCTTTAGGTGACAGTACCCCTTTAAGTACTGTACTTAAGTACAGTTTTGAGGTATTTATACTTTACTTGAGTGTTTCCAATTTCCAATACTTTTACTTCTACTCCACTACATTTATTTGAAAACTTTAGTTACTAGTTACTTTACAGATATAAATTATAATATTATAAATCATACATATATACTACTTTAGCCCTATTTTACACCTTGGCTATGAAAATAGGTCACGTTGTGAGCTTGTAGATCTGCAATTTTCAAACATTTTTGTACTTTTACTTACTTTAAGTACATATTGATGCCAATACTTCCATACTTTTACTCAAGTACATTTTGAATTCCGGACTTTTACTTGTAAGGGTGCCCTCACGTTTTTTTTGCAGAAATCCTCTACTGGCAAAAAACGCTCCATTCTCATTGAAATGCATTGGCGGATAGGTATTTTGGTGTGTGGGCACCCTAACAGAGTATTTCTACAATGCAGTATTGATAATTAAGTAAAACGTGTCAATGCTTTTTCCACCACTGCCCGCACCAAGAACAGGAACTATAATGATAACTATTAACGTTGTTTAAAATAATTGCTCTAACTCAAGTAGATGGAGTCCAAGCCTAAACTATTATGACGACCATGGTAAACAATATCACCAGGACCACTTTCAGAGCAATTTGACAAACGAGAGAAACACTGTCAGACAATCAAAATACCAAAGATAAATGGCTGGCCATCATTTTCAACGTAACTTTCAACACATCAATAAGTTCAACTTATTTGCAGAATAATCCACACTGATTATCGTTAATCAGTGTGGATGCTCACATCATCGTCGTTTGTTTGGATACTGTACCTTAATAATCCAGAAGAAGAAGAATCCTATAGGGGAAATTCTGTTTCAGCTTCACCCAGCTGATGGTGTCTCTGATGGTTATGATGAGCAAACAGGGGAAGCAGTTGTCTTGTTCAGGGATCACTGTGATGCAGACAAATCCAGGAGGGGAACCTTCCAGTTCCAATTACCAGAAGACTTCTCTAACCACCAAGCTTGCTGTGGACAACCCTAAACAATTGCCCTCATGATTTTGCTATGTGTACTATCAGGAGTTTTCAACTGGTGGTTAATGGCCCACTGTTGGTCTGTGAAGGAATTGCATGTGGTCCCTTAGCAGATATTCAGAAACATAGCAAAGTGAAGACCCTCTTTTATCTTAATTAACTTACATTCCAGAGAAAGATAGCAGGGGCGCTACTGGTATCCCTCAAACTTACATTCCACTATAGTTGAGAAACTGTATGACCTCGTGACCTATGATGACGCATCAATGTTGTGTACTTGGAAGTTGGAGGTGAAGAAATCAGTTGAAACCTCCTGTACTATATTGTTGCGACCGCAGGGAGCAGTTACTGTGAAAACCTGCAGCATTTGTGTCACACGTTACTCTTGCTGGTCACACGTTACTCTTGCCTGTCTGTCACAATGTATTGTTTGCCTGTAATTTTTTTAAGTCTGTTGTTTCCCTGTGCGCTGTGGTCGCTTCGCGCCCTTAAGGCGTCTTACTTGTTGTAGTCAGGCGGAAACCATGTATGTCCAAAACCGTTGGACATTAGAAATTAATGAAGATATTGAAAATAGCTGATCTACACACGCGAGGTGTTTTGTGCGTGTAGAGTTTTGTAAGATGATGAAGCAGGGCTTTACTTTCTGAATGTACAGATTTGAAACTTGGAGATTCTTTCTGCCCGAAAGTGACAATATGAAGGCCAAAACCTGTCAATCCGGAGACATTTTCTGTCTTTTGGACAGGGATTTTCAAACCCGGGGTGTGGGAGCTGTCACTCAAATACGTTTGAGTCTTTGTACACTACAGTATTAATCAACTATCATTGACTTACCATGTTTAACCCCCCCCCCCAAATAAATAAATAAATAAATACAAATAAATAAATAATAATAAATAAAAATAAAAACAAGTTGAATCAGTTATTCGATTGCACCATTTACAACTTTACTGGTGTAAACAATTAACTGTCAGGTGGAGAAAGCCATTCTTTAGACTCCTCTTTTCATTCCACATGCATATTTCATCATTCATAACGTAAAGTCATTTTACTCTCCCCCATGTACAGAGTTGAGCAGAGTGTAAAAAAATTACATTCGGCGCACCTCGACAATTTGTTTACTTTCCTGCTGTTGCATCACAAAATTCATAATGTTTAATTGAGTGTTTGTGCCGGAACAAATGGAAAGTCACCGGAAGAAGAGATCGTGTTCAAGGATGTGTGACAGACAGAGAAAGAGAGGCGAGTTAAATAAAGAGAGATACTGTACAGACAAAGTTAAAGAAAAAAAAAATAGAAAAAGGCAGTTATTTTTATCTTTTATTTATGATATTTCTTACATCTGTTTGTTTGTTTGTTTGTTTGTTTGTTTGTTTTAAAATGTATAATTGGCACAAGGCCAAACTGAGAGGCAGCAACAGCCATGGCCTTCATGGCCTCCCTGACATTCCTGCCATGTTCACAGCAGCAGTATTGTTTTTGACAGCAAATTTTGATTTAGTTTTAGTCGTAGTCTTTTGAATAAAATGTAATTAAGTTTTAGTCATAATTTAGTAACCTGAAAAGTATTAGTTTTAGTCTAATTTTAGTCGACTAAATATCATAAAACGTATAGGTTCCGAACGGAACCATGTTTATTTAATACCGGAGGACAAGGTCCCCCTATGGGATATCAGCGCCATCTGGCGGTGCAACAGAGTAAAACTCATATCCTCCCGTACGAGAAATGTCATTTGTCGGAAGGGCTGTCAATCACAAAACGAGGGCACCGCCCCCGAGTGTATATAAGCCCTGTGGGCTATCATAACTTCCTCTAAAGCCGCACCTCTGCCCGCAACTAGCGAACCGAGGGGCTTAATTCGGGGGACCTTGTCCTCCGGTATTAAATAAACATGGTTCCGTTCGGAACCTATACGTTTATTATCATACCTCCAGACAAGGTCCCCCTATGGGACTCATACACTCCCCGAGAAGTCATGAACCGACAAGACTGTCGTGTACACCGACCACCCCCGGAAGGAGGTCTCGTCAACCGACGTGACCCCTCTCAGGACTGGCCCGACCCAGACCCACAGGGCCTGGGCGTGTTCAGACAGAAAAAAGAGACCCTGACAGACCGAGACCTGCCTTATGCACTAAGGGCAGACACGGGTCCGCCTTATAATACTACAGTAGTATAAGGGAAACACTCAGGGTCCCCCCCCAGGTATCCTAGAGACAGTAGCATGCTGTCCCAGGAAGGGGAGAGAGCCGCCCCACTACATAGTAGGCGGGGCAGCAGCACCCAGAACCGTATGCGCCATGGCAGAAGGCGCAACGTCCAGGTGATAGTAGGTCGCAAAGGTGGACGGCGAAGACCAATTCGCCGCCGCACAAATCTCCTCAATGGAGACACCTTTGGACAAAGCCCAAGAGGTCGACACACCCCTAGTACTGTGGGCCTTAAGTGCCTCTGGCACTTCAGATCCAGCACGGGTGTAAGCCAACCTAATGGCATCCACAATCCATCTCGACAGAGTGGGTTTGGACACCGCCTTTCGCTGACGGGCATTCATGACCACGAAAAGCTGAGAAGTAGACCTGCTGTCCACCGTCCTGTCACAGTAGGCCTTCAGGGCCCTAACCGGACAAAGACAATGAAGACGCCTATCCTCCTCCGATGCAAACGGAGGAGGATGGAAAGCCGTCAAAACCACAGGTTCCTTCGGGATCACTCGGTTCTTAGGAATAAAACTCAAATGAGGTTTAAGAAGAACCTTGGAGTCATTATTGAGAAACCTCATACAATCAGGGCTCACAGAGAGCGCATGAAGGTCGCTCACACGCTTAGCCGTAGACAAGGCAAGCAAAAGAGCTGTCTTGAAACTTAAATGTTTCAAAGAGGTCCTCCCAAGCGGTTCAAAGGGTGCCTTGCAAAGGCCCTCAAGAACCACTTGTAGATCCCAAGCAGGAAACAAGGCTCTGGTCACAGGTCTCAAATGGTCAACACCATGCATGAACTGGACCACCTCAGGGATTTTAGAAAGGCCTTTACCTGCCACCCCCAGGTGGCAGGCATCAATAGCCGCTAAATAACCCCTCAGTGTAGAGAACGCCAGACCAAGGTCCAGGCGATCCTGCAGGAAATCTAACACCCTCTGGGCCGGAGCTAAGTGAGCCACCACAGGTGGCTCCTGTAGCTCACACCAGTCCAAAAAGGCATTCCATCTTCCATCGTACACAGCCCTAGTGGAGGGGGCTCTAGCACTCTGAATAGTGGCTACAACCATTGGTGAGAAGCCTGCTGCTAACAGGTTCTCCCTCTCACGGGCCAAACCCACAGGTCTAGGCCCCGTGGGTCTGGATGGAAGATCTCGTCCCCTGCCTGGCGCAGCAGATCCCTGTGCAAGGGGAGCCGCCAAGGGGGTCGAGAGAGCAGTGGGGTGATCAGAGACCTCCACACTCCCCTGGACGGTGTTACTAGAAGAACCTCCCGGTTGGAACATCTGATCCTCTCCAGAGTGGGAAGGATCAGTTCCAGGGGCGGGAACGCGTAGAGAAGGCCTTCTGGCCACTCGTAAGCAAACGCGTCCGTCCCCAGAGGAGAAGGTCCCCTCACTGAGAAGTAAAGGGGACACTTCGCGTTCTCCTGAGAGGCAAAGAGATCTACTCGAGGTTGACCGAACCTGGAGAAAATCTGCCTCACCACCGCAGGGTGGAGAGACCAATCCTCGTAACGAGGCTCCCCCCTGGACAACAGATCGGCGCCGCCGTTCTGAAGGCCCGGAACATGGGAGGCTCTGATGGACCTCAGACGAGGCAAGCACCAGAGGGTCATCTCGCGCGCCAGCTGATCCAGCGTGCGCGAGCAGAGGCCACCCTGTTTGTTGAGATAATACAGGGCCGCCGTGTTGTCCGTCCTGACCAGAACATGACAACCCCGAAGAAATGGTTCGAAATGCTTGAGCGCCAAGTAGATCGCCATTAACTCCAGATAATTGATGTGGTACTCCAACATGGCCGGGGTCCAGAGACCCCTGGCTGAACGCCCCTCGTGGGTGGCGCCCCACCCCGAGCGGCTGGCGTCCGTGGTGATCACCTTGCGTGATATCACCTCGCCCATGGAGACCCCACTCGTCAACAACGCCTGATCCCTCCATGGGACCAGAGCGTCCATGCAGACCTGGCTGACCGTCACCTTCCTGTACCCTTGCAGGGAAGGAATCCTGAGCGCCAGTGTCCACCGCTGGAAAGGTCTCATGTGAAACTGATAGGGCTGGTTTTTAGGCGTACATGTTGTATGCTTCGGAGGCAAACACGGTGCTTAGAGATGCTTCAATAAGACGCACTGGGTCTGGTTTCTGGTGTAATTTATTGATCACGAACACAGTCAAATAGATACTCTGTCTCATTGACCAAGTCAATGAGAGAAAGCATATGTGTCCGGGCTCACTGTCTGCCAACAGTCCATGACTGTTAGCAGAGGATAAGGCCCCGAATGGTAGCCAACCAACAGTATATATGCATAAGTGAGCTCCTCCCTCCAGGAGGACAGATAGTGGGAGGTAACATACAAACAGGTTTGGCATACATTAGCTGGCGATTGTCAGACAGTATATACATACAGTATATTGATTCCTTGTCAATCATCATATAGAAACAATACATTACAGAATGGTATATGATGGAACTCATAATAAGGCATACAGTATATTCCTTACATAGATATAGATACAGTTTGGAGAGAGACAGAGGGAGAGAGAGAAGAGAGATGGGGGAGAGAATAGGGGGTAGGGAGGAGGTGGTGTGTGTGTGTGTGTGTGTGTGTGTGTGTGTGTGTGTGTGTGTGTGTGTGTGTGTGTGTGTGTGTGTGTGTGTGTGTGTGTGTGTGTGTGTGTGTGTGTGTGTGTGTGTTTGTGTGTCTCAGAGAGGGGGGATGAGGGGGAGAGGGAGGGGGATTAGGTAATCTCAAATAGTACTGGAGATCAAAGGTTATATCACAGGGCAGCTGAAGACAGTCTCACAGCAGGTATTAACAGGTCAGGGTGTGTGTGTGTGTGTGTGTCATAAACAACTGATGTCAGGTCAACAGAAGTTGCGGGAACTTTCTCCTGAATTAGAATTATATTTATTGGCCATATCATATCCTCCCTTTTGTTAATTAAAACAATCTAAATTGCTTAATTAAAACAATAAATGTAACTTTAATTACGACAATAAATGTAATTCTAGGTTATAATGTATCTACCCTAATATTTTCTTAAATTCAACACAAAACATAGCATTGTCACACCTTGATTTACAGTGAATGATTGCTTTGTGCATCAGTTTACAGTATGTGTTTGTAGGGAGGGTCCTTAATCTAAAAGTGAGTACTTTGTTCTGCTGTTATTTGGTATGTTATCACTGGATGCTAAAATAGCGTCTTCAGGTGTCAACATACACACATCCAAGGATGATCTTCGGCTGTGGTGGACTGAAATGTTCTCCATCATTTAGAATTAACTTTGACAGAGTAGCTAACAAAATCTAACACGTTTGTCGTTTTCTTTCTTATCATAATGTCATATCTCATGATGTATAGTGCGTGTTTGAATGCATTTATACAACCTGCTTGTTGAATTCATCTGTAGGACGCCATCTGTGCAGATCCCGGAACTCTCCTCATCACCCCATGCGTGTCACACCGCGCCATGGTCTGCAGGGTGAGCGCTGTTGCCGCCCTGTAGGCCTGTAGTCTTCTCCCAACAAGTCATAAGCAACCCCACTGGCCAATCGTTTTGGGACAACTGATTGACAGCTGTACCAACTATGTTCATGTAGTTGCATTGTCAGTGCTCTTCAATGTTTCTTCTTCAAAGTGTCAGTGTTTGTCTTCTTCTCAAAATGTCTCTTAGTCTTCTTTATGCTGCTTAGTTTTCTCAAAATGTCAGTGTTTTTCAGTTTCTTCTTCTTTCTCAAAGTGTCAGTGTTTGTCTCACTGCAAAGCAAAGCGGTTATCATTTCACTTTCCGTGTGGCCTCTGTCACTGCTCCCAGCCCCCCCTTTTTGTCTGCAACACATGCAGGTAGTTGAGGGGAGGGCTGCTTTTGGTGGGCCCTTAATCAAGGCACAGCGGGGCTTCTGCTGCTTTAGCTTGAGATGCAGATAAGGCTTATTGTCTGTTGTAGTCGCCAGCTGGGACAAGCACTTGGGGGTGTTGAAGCATTTCTGTGAGTTGAGCGGTATCCCGGGCATGGTCTTGCATGCAAGGGGTGTAGGAGGCTCCGAAATCTCGCACAGTACAGGCGCCTGCAGAGGAATTAATAAAAATAGACACCATGTTACTTGCATATGTTCTTATCATTTCTTCATATTGACATATATTTTCATAAGTCATTATCTATAAATCTCCCCTTTTTTTTTTTTTTTTTTTTTTCTTTTTTTTTTTTTTAATAAATGTACATCACATTCATTATCTCTTAAACAAAACTACATTGCTTGAATGCATGCTTGAAGAGGATGATACGCCAATTGTGCACATTGGCCCTCACCAATCCTCAAACAGTGTACTCAACCATTATGCATATTTATGAAAACAAAATTATGTTAACTACATGTCTGAGTACGATGGCAAGCAAGCATTGCGCATATGCTTAAGCTTAACACAATCCCCAAACAGTATTCAACAATACTCCACACTTTTCCTCTAATTTCCCCACACTTGTGTTAAACATATCTAAATCATTGGTTTCCTTTCTAATTGTATTTTTTCCATTTTAATGTAGATTTTCACAACTTGACAGTCACCTATGTATGGGTTCTTAAAATATCCAATCTAGAAGTACACAACGCAGCGCAAAGCGGCTCATTGTGAGCTTGTAGATCTGCTATTTTCACTACTACTGAGTTAAAGTGTCACATGACATAGAAGTGACGGCAGTCACATGACCATACAGCCAATCAGCATGACAAGTTTGAATAAAAAGAACCAGAGTGTTTTCTGTCCACACCCAACGTCAACAGAAGAGAAGTTTACCATACTATAGAATAGGTGTTGGGTGCCCTGCTGAGAGGCAGGAAGAAATCTTACAGACACAAGAACAGTCTCCCAGATCTAAACAAAAGTTCTCAAATTATAGCTGCAACACAAAGTTCTCCAGTCCTAGTGGCCCTCCAAACATACAATAGAGATGCTAATACAGTCACACTCTTTATCTCTATCGAGAACAGATGAATATCATCATTGGTTCTCACAGACCTGGCGTCTGTAAACACAAATTATGACCCGTCCAATATTTCCCATAACAAATGTTTGGGAATTACGTAGACAGTGAAGTAAAGTAACCAAGCAGATTACTCAAGCATTTACTTAATTACTATTACTACTAGTTTGGGCTAAAGGGTTTGGGAACTATACTTGCTGTAGACAGTGGAGTAAAATAACTAAGTATATTACTCAAGTACTTAATTTGATTACTATGTAACTTTTGCTATGTGTAAATGAAGCCCTATACATCATGAGCAGACATCTGCAGATTGTCTACTCACTAATGCCCAGATACTCCACTCACACATACAATAAATACTTTAAACCTCTTCAATATTTGACTCAACTCAATCATTAATTCTATTTGTTCCATTTTCTTAATATGGGCATTCTTAACTTAAGTCAGTACAGAACAATGTCCGGTAGTTTTTCATATTTTAGGTTTCAAAGAAAAACATCTTTCCTAGTTTCTCCAATCTCCACTTAGGAGATCCCTGCCCTAGGGGGCACCTGGTCAGGCTTTAGGTAGGCTAAAAATAGCCTTTCGTCACCTCTCCTGTCCTCTCCTCTCTCCACCCTCCCCCTCGTGCAGGGGAGAAGGAGAGAGAGAGAGACAGGAGGAGGGAATCCATTTCTTCTTAATTTACACCAGAAAGTTAACCCAGCTTATTTCCATACTTTAACGCTTCTATCAATTTCTTTCACGGTAACCTTTGTCAGGGACCACTCTGAAAGACAGCTTAAAGATTTGTGTCCATATTTGGCCTCCATATCAGTCATAACCTGATTCCAATCATCTCTGTCAAATAAGACAAGAGGTGAACTTCGTTCATTGCCCATCTTTTCTGACTCTTCTCTCCCCTCACAGGCAAAACTATTCCTCTCCCCACACAGGCAAGTCTATTACTCCTCTCCCCACACAGGCAAGTCTACTCTCTCCACACAGGCAAGTCTACTATTCCTCTCCCCACACAGGCAAGTCTATTCCTCTCCCCACACAGGCAAGTCTATTACTCTCCACACAGGCAAGTCCCACACAGGCAAGTCTACTCTCTCCACACAGGCAAGTCCCACACAGGCAAGTCTACTCTCTCCACACAGGCAAGTCCCACACAGGCAAGTCTACTCTCTCTTAAAAACAAAACTAGATGGGCAATGAAAACACAGAGACAGGTCGGCTAAATATGGACTTTTCCTAAATTATATATATTATTATTATTTTACCTCTTAAATAATCAACCTAGTAATCATATGAACCTTAATTGTCAGGATTTTTCTATTTAGAGTATGGAAATAAAAACATCTCACCGTTTCTAGCGAAAGCCCTTGAGTTCGTTGAAAACCAGGCGTTTCGTTCCAGGAGGAGAGAACGTCCCGTGGCTCCTTTGTCGACTTAAGGCGCGGCGCGTTTCCTCCCCTCCCAGGAATACGAAGACGCTGGTCCCACTTCTTGACACCATCTGATAGGGCTGGTTTTTAGGCGTACATGTTGTATGCTTCGGAGGCAAACACGGTGCTTAGAGATGCTTCAATAAGACGCACTGGGTCTGGTTTCTGGTGTAATTTATTGATCACGAACACAGTCAAATAGATACTCTGTCTCATTGACCAAGTCAATGAGAGAAAGCATATGTGTCCGGGCTCACTGTCTGCCAACAGTCCATGACTGTTAGCAGAGGATAAGGCCCCGAATGGTAGCCAACCAACAGTATATATGCATAAGTGAGCTCCTCCCTCCAGGAGGACAGATAGTGGGAGGTAACATACAAACAGGTTTGGCATACATTAGCTGGCGATTGTCAGACAGTATATACATACAGTATATTGATTCCTTGTCAATCATCATATAGAAACAATACATTACAGAATGGTATATGATGGAACTCATAATAAGGCATACAGTATATTCCTTACATAGATATAGATACAGTTTGGAGAGAGACAGAGGGAGAGAGAGAAGAGAGATGGGGGAGAGAATAGGGGGTAGGGAGGAGGTGGTGTGTGTGTGTGTGTGTGTGTGTGTGTGTGTGTGTGTGTGTGTGTGTGTGTGTGTGTGTGTGTGTGTGTGTGTGTGTGTGTGTGTGTGTGTGTGTGTTTGTGTGTCTCAGAGAGGGGGGATGAGGGGGAGAGGGAGGGGGATTAGGTAATCTCAAAGAGTACTGGAGATCAAAGGTTATATCACAGGGCAGCTGAAGACAGTCTCACAGCAGGTATTAACAGGTCAGGGTGTGTGTGTGTGTGTGTGTGTCATAAACAACTGATGTCAGGTCAACAGAAGTTGCGGGAACTTTCTCCTGAATTAGAATTATATTTATTGGCCATATCAAAACCTGCCCAGACGCAGAAGTTGCACCGCTGATGCCATCAGCCCAGCTAACTTCATGCACTCCTTGTATCTGACCACCTGGTTCAGTCGGAAGGAGCTGAGACAAGTCAGAAACCTGTCCACCCTCTCCGGTGAGAGGCGGGCGGACATTGTGGCCGAGTCCAGCGATATCCCTATAAAGGAAATCTGCTGGGAGGGTGACAACATGCTTTTGCCAAAATTGACGTTGAAACCCAAGGCCTTCAGGTGTGACAACACCAGATCGGTATGGCGCGCCGCTCCTGAGCAGGAGGCGGCGGAAATCATCCAATCGTCTATGTAGTTCGCCAGCCTGACTCCCTGATGCCTCAGTGGAGCAATGGCTGCCTCGGTCACTTTCACGAAAACCCGAGGGCTCAGGGAAAGACCGAAGGGGAGGACCGTGTACTCGTACAGGCGCCCCTCGAAGGCGAACCGCAGGAACTTCCTGTGTGGGGGATAAATGAGGATGTGTTGATAAGCATCCTTCAGATCCACTGAACAGTGGAAATCCCCCTGTCTCACTGATCTCATCAGGGACTCTGACGTCAGCATCCTGAATTTGAACTTTTTCAAGTGCTTGTTCAGAGCACGTAAGTCCATTATAGGACGCAGCCCCCCCCCTTTTTTCTGTACCAGAAAATAACGGCTCCAGAAGCCTAAACGGCTCTGGTCACGGGATAACTCCACTATAGCGCCCTTGCGCAATAGTGAGCTTATCTCCTCCCTCAAGGCATCCGCTTTCAAGCCGCGGGCTCGAGTGTAAATAACCTTGCTGGAGAGGGAGGGTATTTCCGCAAACTGTAGTCTGTAGCCCCGTGTCACTGTCCGAAACACCCAGTGATTCGGATTGCAACGCTTCCATTGCTCTGCACACTGTGCTAACGTGTTGCTGAGCAACGGAGAAGCCTTGGGGTTGTACCGCCTGAGCGGGACTACTGGGCCGTGAGGGAGAGGATGGACGGGACCGAGAGGTTCCGTATCCGGGCACGTTTCCGTATCCGCTAGACGCCGGGCCGAAAGGCGCGGAGACACCGGAGGAAAGAGCGTTTCCGTTTCCGGTACGCTTATTTCCGTATCCGGTGGGAGACGGACACGTGACCTCCGAGAAGCCTCGCTTGTTAATAATACAGGCGGCACATAACGTGGAGCCCGGGGGACAGGGTTTATCTCATAAGTAACATAATCCCCGGCTCAGGGAATTGTATTTACGTTTATAACCTGTTCTAAGGCCTTTATATGCTTCCTTACGGGAAGACGAGGCCGACCCTGGGTGTTGAAATGTGCTGGCTTCTTCCCTGACGCTAAGACCAAACTCCTGTCCTGAGCTAGAGTCGGCATAGCAGTGCCGCTCAGTGGAGACAGAGGGGTATTGCACACTAGTGAAACCATACCATTGTGAATAGGAATTAGCTTGTCTGGGAACATTTTGCAATGAGAAATATTCTGCTTGTACCCTGTCTGCGTGACTGGAGAAAGCGATTTTTTCTGAGTGGAAAGAAATTCCAGCCTGGACTTCTCTACACTGGCTAAATTCATGCAAAATGGGGTCGTCTGTACTAGAGCAGGTGGGTTTGAAAGAAACAGGCATTGTTTTATCAACACACACTTTAATACAGGCACTGGAGGAGAGCACAGAGGAGGAGACAATAACATTATTTTCTTGGCATGAGAAAAATTGTTTATACTGTTCACTCGTTTGCGCTTGAGAGGGGGGGTCCCCTGAATGATCAGGGGGACCCCGCCAGAGTCCAGTGTCACTTTCGCGGCGGCTTCCCACGGGCCTTGTGGGAGCTGGCCGGTATCCCGTGCCTGGGAGGGTGGCGGGATTGAGAGCGGGTCGGAGCCCCCGCTGCAGTGCGAGGGGGTCCCGCGGAGGAGGAGGAGGGGGTCCTAGGGGGATTGTTGGATTTCCCTTGCTTGGAGGAAGAGCGCCCCCTGTCGGCCTGACCGGGGGCCTTGCTTCGTCCCTGCCTCTTCTCCTTTCTGGGTGCCTGGGGGTCCGTCGTGGCCTCCAGGAGTTCCAGAGTGATCTTCTTATCCGCCACCTCCTGGCGGAGAAGATCCAGTCCACCGCCCATGAGGGAGGTAGGGTGGCCGGGGAGGTCTTGCAGGACCTTCTCGGTCTCCCCTTCGGAACTGCCAGGACATTTCACCTTTCACCGATTTTGTCAACTGAAATGTATTTTGGCAGGCCTTGATGGCATCATAATGACTTTTGATTGATGATTTTACACTTGGTTGCGTGCTGAAAATAGCCCATCTACAAGCTCACAACACGTCGCAGATCTGCTATTTTCAGCGCGCAACACCTGAGAGCAACCAAACATAAAATGACTGTCTTCTCCACTAGACCCTCCCTAATGTTTTAGTCTAGTTTTTATTTTGTTGATGAAATTGTCAATATATTTTGTCTTAGTTTTAGTCATCATAGTTTAGTTTTTATTTAGTTTTCAGTCAGTCGATTTTTTTTGTCAGTGAAAAAAACATAGTCATAGTTTTAGTCGACGAAATCAACACTGCACAGCAGTTAAGGAAGTGTTGACTGCCCATATCTGATGGACTCTAATCGTGCTCTTTGTTGTGCATGGCGTGGGCTAGAATGCATGTCCAATAGCTCATAATATGAGAAATATAGCAGCATCTGATATAGCATGACACGCAGAAGGAACAGGCAGGAATGTGAGGAATTGGAATGTGGCTGTCAGTCGAACGGTCCAGTCTGCTTGCATAACTCCGGACTCGCATCTAATGCATGAGTGGAGCATTTGTTTTGCTGTAATCTTTAAATAAAGTATTTTGTTATGTTGTAATAATGTTAGGTGTAAAAAAGGAAAGTGACTGTCCCAGTCGGCAGTTATTGATTGGATTTAATATATTCATTTGGAATAAGCAATGCCTTTGATGTGAGGAGGTGCGTTGATTAGTGACAGACTGGCTGGAATCTTTGACAAATTTGGTAAATTGAGTTCCAACAAAGAATTTGATGATGTTCACCCTCAAAGTCTGCCCCCCCAATCAAAAATAAAGTTAGCCGCCGTTGACACACACACACGCACACACACACATACACGCATGCACACACGCACGCACGCAAATATGTGCTGCCGTTGTGCTGGTGACGTGTTAGAAACTGAACTTAAAATTACTTTGTGCTTTGAGACAACTGCAAATTTGCTTAGTATGTACTTTCATGCTCTGTGCGTGTGCAATAGTGTATATTCATACATAACCCCCTATCAGTCATGCAATGTTCTCCACACATGTTTATTCTAATCAATCCTGATCCAATTTAAAGCAGTCTTCCATCTCCAGAGTTGCTTTGACAGCAGTGAGAACATACTGTAAGAGCATGCAAATCAAAGGACTGTTTTGTGGTAGTGAGATTAAAATAAGCCTGTATTCATTCCTTTTCATATCAACTACTAATGGAAGTCACTGAAGCCACAAATAGCCCAAAGCTCTCGACATGCCAAGTAGAGTTGCATGTGTGTGTGTGTGTGTGTGTGTGTGTGTGTGTGTGTGTGTGTGTGTGTGTGTGTGTGTGTGTGGTGTGCGTGTGCGTGTGCGTGTGTGTGTGTGTGTGTTTGTGTGTGGATGTGCCTGTCATTTTTTTGTGCGTATTCAATGAGGCCCGTTGTCAGATGATTCGCGAGGTAGGCAGTTCTTGAAAACATGGCCTCATGCATCAGCCACTATAATAAGAATTGTAGAAGGCTGTTCGCTGCCAGCGCCAATGAGAAGAGGGCCATCCACTGCCTTCATAGGAAGGTAAAGTTTCCTAAAATGAAGCATTACCCCACCAGTCATCCATCTACGTCTTGAGAGTCAATATTGCTCAACGTATCAAGAATTCTGCGCATCAGTAGATATTCTATTTGTATTAACACCTAGCTGTTCTTCTGCTGCATAGCTGTTTGGAAGGTGCTATGCATGATAAATGCAGAGAGAGAACTAGGAGTGGTGATGTGCATTGTAACGGCTGGAGAGGACAAACGGTTTGGTAAAATTAAGATTAAGTAGGCCTTGCAGAGCCATGTGGCCCATAGGGTGGGAGCCTATATGTCCTGTTTCAGTAGCGTGAGGCAGCTTGATCAGGGACGTGCAGAGAATGTTAGAGAGGCAGGGTCTGACATTTTTAAAAGGGCATTTTGGTGAAAATATTGAAAATAGCAGACCTCCAAGCTCACAACACGTCACGCTGGGACACATTGTGAGCTTGGAGGTCGGCTATTTTCGTTGCTTGATACCACACTGAACTAAGCATAATCAAGTGAATACTGGAGATGTGGCGTAACGTCATGGATTTCTACACTGAGAGGGCAATTCTTTCAACATGAGATGCCGCATTCAAGTTGAGAGTTTGGAAGGCAATTCTCTTGAATGCTGCCTTCAGGTATGGCATGGAAAGAGGGCATTTGCATTTCTTTCACGGCATTCATGGTCTGGAGAGGGCACTTTTTACAGACTGATAAAAGGGCAGGGGTCAAGCCTACTTTGATGTGTGCACGTGCCTGAGCTTCATGTACAAATTCACCACTTGGACATGACACTAATATATTGCAGGGATTTACCCCCAATCCAATCCTTGTGGTTGATTGGATGTTAATGATAGAGGACGTGTTTGGTTAAAATAATAATGATAATAAAAAGGAAGCCAACAGAATGGCAAAAAGCAGTTTGACGTTCGGATCTGACAGAGATAAAACAAAGACGAAGCACTGGCCAAGGTTGCACAAAAATGATATGTTGAGCAAGCAAACCTTGGTTACGTCAGACCTAAATGGTCCACTTATTTCTTCAAGTGTGAATGGCCTATCCTTGAATGTCATATCCATTCAATTAGTACCTCATTAATTAAATTAATTTCTTCCAGCCCTTTGTGCTATAACACCATGTCTCCTTTCTTGTCTTTTAATCTCTGCTGTATTGCTACTAACCTCCTGATGCTATCAGCATATAGGCTCCTTAGCGCACACTGGGCAATAATGGTGTTAGAGTCGTGTGTGTGAGTATAATGTATGAGCGTGTGAGCATGTGTGTGTGTGTGTGTGTGTGTGTGTGTGTGTGTGTGTGTGTGTGTGTGTGTGTGTGTGAGTATAATGTATGAGCGCGTGAGAGCGTGTGAGCATGTGTGTGTGTGTGTGTGTGTGTGTGTGTGTGTGTGTGTGTGTGTGTGTGTGTGTGTGTGTGTGTGTGTGTGTGTGTGTGAGAGAGAGAGAGAGAGAGAGAGAGAGAGAGTGTGCACTCAGGTGAAGGTACGACCTACCTAACAGGATCAGGTATTGGGTTACTGTATATAACAGCTACCATCCTGTGGTAGCAAAGGGATGACACAGCAACTAGAGGTGCGTGCGTGCGTGCGTGCGTGCGTGCGTGCGTGCGTGCGTGCGTGCGTGTGTACGCGCATGCACATATGCGTGCGCGTGGGCTCTCCTCCCAGCAGGGTTGACCTGTCGACACATTCGTGGGGGGTCTGGTTAAAGCTGGTCACTCAGCAGGTGCCTGTTAATTAGACAGCAGATACGGATCAGGATGTACTGAAACTCTGCTGGAGGTCATATGAGAGAGAGAGAGAGAGAGAGAGAGAGAGAGAGAGAGAGAGAGAGAGAGAGATGTCAGGATTTGAAGAGAAACAGAGATGATGGATTGTACTAGTCTCTCGAGACTTAAAATATAAATATGAACGGAAATTACAAACAGGTGACAGCTTCCTTTTTTCTTTATTTGAGTTGCCAATTATTCCTCCCCCCCAACTGATTCCTCCACACACACGTTTCTGTGTCACTGCTGTCGTATCCTACTGACTCGCGCATTCAAAGATTGTGGAATGGTTGTTTGGCTTGTGAGAGGTAGGGAGAGGATAGGAATGTGTTCTGTTACAGATGTACTGTAACTTTAATTTGTAGTAATGGTTTGAGTTGTGCATTTGAAACCCCATAGTGGCTGGTTTACAAGGTCTAAGAGCTGTAAGCTTTTATTTTGACGTCATATTGTCAGTGTCCTCCTAAGCAAAGTAATCAACTCAACAAAGATCAGGTGTGTTACTCATGAACACAGAACTCAGTCAGTCACTGTTGAATGCACAGCTACAAGTCAGAAGTCCTCCAAGTGTACTACTAAATGTTGTTCTGATATCTGGCCCCAAAATCTGGCATCGGTCGGGCTCTAATTTCCACAGTGTCATGGAAGAAAAGCCTCAGAAACATAATTTATCCCAAGAGCACGGGTGTCCTTGTGCTGGAGGTGCAGAGTCGTCAAACAACAAATCTAGAGCACCTCTGACAGAACGCCAAGAGCAGATGATGTTAAATTATGTCTGGCACTGGTCCTATGAGAAGCAATTCTCAGTGTAGAACCCAGTTCATTAGCTCAATTCACATTTGCCAAAATGACAGAAGACACAAAAAAAACTACTGCTGTGTATGTAGGCCTCCTTGGTCAGCTTTTGTTCCACACAGACATAGCAGACCATGAACAGATGCCCACCTAGCTGCAGCTTGGAGGTCAACACAGCAGGCAATGTTTGTGTCCTAGCATGCATACCTGTCCATTTGTTAAATGAGAAATATCTGCTGATACACTCTGAATTCATAATGATTAAACAAAAAACAAGGCTAACTCTCAATTGCTTCCAGCACTGGAAGTGCGCTGGACTATGAAAGGAGTCTGCAGGCATGACTCACCATTTGTGTACATGTCTGACCCCTGTTTTATACACAAATGAAGTACCCGAAAGAAACTGTTCAATAATGTGCAGTGGAGCGCCAAACGGAACCTGGCAGCATGTGAAATAATCAAAATCTAAACGAGCAGTTAAGACTTTCATGCCTTCAATATGATGATGCACAACCGTTTTGGGTAGCACTTTAAACTAAGGTGCTGTTAATAAACATTTATTAACAGTTATTAAGATCATTTATTAATGTTAATAAAAAGCATTACACCATTGTCACATGTGGGTTGGTATGCATTAAAAAGTGAACATACAGTAACATAGTTGGCTTGTGTGATTTTGGAGACATCTATCTGGGTTTAGCCTCCAACTAAAGTGTGTAGAACAGTGGTTCCCAAACTTTTCAGGTCGAGACCCAGATAGACCCAGTCGAGACGTTTGCCCGGGACCCAAACTGTGAAAACAGCAGATCTACAAGCTCACGGTGTGTCGCTTTGCGCCGCGTTGTGAGCTTGTAGATATTTCCACTATCTCTTAAACATTTGTTTTCTAATACATGGAATTTCTAAAAATTTACTTTTTTATTCATGAAAATCTTTGTGGGGAATGTTTTTTTGAAAATGTTTTGAAGTAATACAAAACAAAATGTGTAGGAAACAAAAATTAAAGGACCCCATAAAAATGTGTCCGCGACCCACAAATGGGTCCTGCCCCATTGTTTGGGAACCAGTGGTGTAGAAAGCAATGGACGAGCGTGCCTCACGTTGTAGACTTGGTCCAAGTAGGTGGGTAGTGCAAACCGTTGGTCCTCCATGACCCAAACATTACAGCGTATTGCTGCTTTGCGCACGACGCACACCCTCCTACACCTCTCCTCCCACTCTGCTGCATGGTGAGTCACCAAAATATACTACTTTACCTCCAGGAACTGTTCATTTTCATCAGTCCCTCTGCCCCAAAGTAGAGCCCTAAGAGTCTAAAAGCCCCACAAGCTACTGTATTCAACTGGACTATAATGGTGCAAAGTTCAAACTGACTATCATCACCAACCTTAGCAGCTGGTGAGGTATCTCTTCCTATTCATTAACTGATTTAAGTGTTCTGTTTTTCTATCAGTCTATTTCAAATGTAGTCCATTTGAGACACATTTTGGAGTGAGTGAATGGTTGTTTTCTGTATTGTTTTTGTGATTTGTTTCCGGTCTCATATGGGGCAAAGGCCAAGTGATGTGCTGCATGAAGCTTAAACAAACAGTTGTAGTGAGTAAAGTAAACACATGTTTGCATATGACCACAGGCTATACACGAGAGCCAGCTGACCCGTAATTATGTAACAGCACTGCTATCTTGCTTAATTGTGTCTAAGGATTTGTTCAGACTGCAGGCAAATTGTTTCTCTACTGACTGTCTACACTAGGGCTGACTGTTATTTGAAAGTGAACAGATAGGATTTGTGTATTCAGACTTCATTGATCTATATGCATTTGTTGCTGCGGTAATGACATGACCCTAAGCCCCAACGAGACAGTGGGGGCAGTAGGGAGCACCAATCAGTGACTGCTTTTCAACTGAACAGTGAAACACAGTCACTGCTAACATCTCACCTGCCACCCTAAACACCCAAGAGACAGTGGGCAGTAGCATGCCACCTAGGGGCACAGGCCGGGATCTGTTCAGCCTCGGCCGGGTCCCTTGGAGGAGGATGCCTGTTGCAAGACCTGAAACACCCAGTGACTCCAGGAACCAAAGTTTGTGCATGTTATATTATTAACATAACTACATAGGCCCCTACAATCTTGAAGATCTGCTATTTTTGGTGAGTGACACTGTTGAACGTATAAAGTATAAAGCAGACATCCAAGTCTCCATACTGAGTAATCAGATTTGAATTAGATTTCAAACCACCTCAGAATGTGGTTAAAATATTATTACCAAAGAAAAGAAAAATGGAAGTCCCGCACACTGTCTTCACTTACAACAGTAGTTTATTGGGCCACAACGTTTTGTACATCAGGTATCTGAAGGTCATTTAGACCGAAACGTTGTAGCCTAATAAACTACTACTGTAAGTGAAGGATGTGTGTGTTTCTGTTCAGATAAAAAAAAAACATGACTGAATCAAATCTGAATAGGCCTGGGTAGGCCTAAACAGTTGCACCTGCACACTATAATAGTTTTACCCAATTTTGTTCAGTGATAAAACCATCGAGAATCAGTCCAAAATTGCTGCATTTCATTATGTTTTACTCATAGAAAGGTTTTGATTCTAGGTTGATGACTCAATTTAACAACGTGCAATCGCTCTGGTGCTTGCACATTATAGTACACACATTCAGTATGGTGCAACGTTACACAGGCATACAATGGAAGTTTCCTCACTGCTCCTCTCTACTCTGTGATTAGTCCTATTCAACAGCGGTTTGCCTGAATGCAAGCGGCTGGCATCTTTTCAAGTATACAGCCGGCTTAAGACAGAGAGAGACAATGGGAGGAGGCAGATGGTGAGTAGGTTTTGGACAGAGCGGGACAAAGATGTAAAGGACAGGAGGATATATAGACATATAAAGGAGAGCAAAGGAATGCATAGACAATGGAGACACAGATGCTAGACAGAGGCAAGGAGAAGTGAGAGGGAGAGGACAGTAAACTAAGGATAGATAGAGAGAGGGGAGGTCATTTATTTAACACTAGAATTCATACTGTATGCGCGTTATACGCAGCTCTCACACCTGTTGCACCGCTAATTTGACCGATATGTCTGAGGGGGATTTGTCAGTACCCGTTGTACCCGTCTGTCTGTCTCTTTGTGCCCATAGAGATCTCTTTATCTGTCTCTCTACCAATGTCCCCTTTATGCCCATATGTGGAGAAACTGGAGATCCCTGCTAGTATATGCCCAAACCCATATTGGCAAACCCATATATATCCACGTTGGTTGGATCTGCGGTTCTGGTCAACTGGATATCCATATAGAGTATGCCCATAAATGGACATATCGGTAGATTTGGCGGTTCTGGACTGACGCATATCCGAACAATTCAGCGGCAGGCACAGCACTCCCTCAAGTCCTTGCTGATGTGCGAGCATGGTCCCATATACTGTATGCACATGACCATATAGCAGTTGGATCTGTGGCTCTGGACAACGGGATCTCCGTATATGCCTATACTGTATAGGCCTATGCTGGGCATATTGGGTTTGACGCTGAGTCACAGTGATATGCCTATGGGTGTATCAGGTTTATTAGTGTGGTTGCTATAGGCAACAAACTGTATTGCAACATATTGTATTCGGTCAGAGAATTCTTTCCCAGCAAAGTGAACCTCGAGTGTATGTACCGGTAACTGAACCTGTGTTTTTGTAAACTTTCTCAGTAATGTTATCCGGGTTGGGTGGCTGCACAACAGAAAAGTGAAGCTTTTGGTCATGCTTCACTTGCCATCACAATATCTAATAAACTGTAAAAGGTAAGACAGAATTCATTTCCCAACGGATTCCTTGTGATACGCATCACAGCAACCACACTTGAGTTGTAGTTATATGCCTGGGCATTATCATGTCTGTCATCATTATCATGTCTATCAGTGGATAGTGATTGACTTGTGTTCAGAGACTGCTAAGCAGAATGAAAGTGAACAATATATGCATAATATTATTATTAATGACCCTGTCTCACATATTTATAAAGCAGTTAAGTACATCTTGGAGGAATGTGATTTAAAAGCCAGAGTTGCAAAACACAGCATATACGGTCAATGTTAATGTTCAGTTCTTTATAACCGACCTCTATGAAGGAGTTAAAGAACCTCTCAAACTCACTTCGACAGCACTGATACTATCTTTCATCTGTTTGAGGAGCTTAGAGGAGCTCATCGGTTGATTGGAAAGTTATCATTGTGAAAGGTGCAGGTCTTGCGAGTTTGAAAATGGCTCCTGATGAGAAAGGTGGTCTTTTAGATAATAGTGCTAGTGCACGCGTGATTCCTAAACCCACCAGGCTTGAGTTAAGACCCGCCTCCTCTCGATAATCTTAAGTATGAAAGTGCCCATGAACGTTAGTGCTGCTCGCTCAAGTGCAAAGTACCTACTAGGCTACCTACTGATCATTACAATAATACACGGAGCATAATACGCCCAAAGCCATATCCAAACCATAACAATTTAACTGATAATCAGTAAGAGTTTTTATTTTGAGCACAGTAGTGACAAATTATTAATTAATAGCTTTCTCAGTAGGTACGTTTTTCTCTTTAGCAAAGTTACAAAGTTTTCCCTTTATTAAATAAGCACAGTACAATTAAGTCAGTTTCAAGTTTTTTTTTTTTAGCACAGTTTATTTTGAGCACTGTAGTGAGAAATTAATAGCTGTGCATCGTGCAAATGCAGGCTTTTCAAGTCCAAGTCTTCATGCCTCTGACTTTATCCACCCTCCATGTGTCAGGCAGGGATTTCAGCCACTCCTGGAAGTCCTCGCGTTTCCGCGAGGCGGGTCTTAACTCAAGCCTGGTGGGTTTAGGAATCACGCCTAGTGCACTGCTGCAGCATTATTTAAGCCCCTGTACTGTAGGGGAGGGGAATCCACATCACCTGATGTGTTGGACATGCAAACAAAGGTGCTTTGAGCGTGGATTTGGCTCCTTTTTTTTGGCTCGGGATCTTGAAAAATGAATATGAGGAATAGATGTCTTAATTGTTCATGTTGCAGGTCCCTGCACTACTACTAAAAATTCAAACAAAAAACACATTTACGATCTGTGTTGTTTGTGTCTCCAGGACAATGGCGGACTTGAATCAAATACCCAAATACATAATGTCTCAAGGAATACTGTATAGGTTAGCAAAGATGTCTATCTTAATGAGTAATATCATCTTACACCAAGATTTAAAGCTGTTTCCGAAGCACGGCATGCCATCCCCTCTCTCTGCCTTTCTCTCACTGTCATGTATGAAATGCATAAATGAGAACAAAAGGGAACTTCCAGGGACCTTCCCCTGAACAATACCCTCTAAGACCCAAAAATAGAACTACTTGAAATAAAAAAAAATAAAAAAATCAGATGGTGTTGTAGGAGTCCTTTTTTCTTTTTTTTCTTTTTTTTTTCTTTTTTTTTTTGGTAGGAGTCCTAATCAGATGAAAATGTAATGTTCTTTTTTTTTTTTTTGTAAGGTTTTATAGCCATAAATCATAAATCATAAATCATTCTTTGATTTACATATGGGGGATATTCTTCACAATAATAACATATGTACATGTTCTAGACATTCTAATGATCACCAAAAAAAAATATTACAGGCATTTTACTTATGTTTTTGTGATGTTGTTCGTCAAAACTCTGGAAAGTCAGCCTTCTGTGGCGGGTGTGAATGTCAGCCGCTGTGGGGGGTATTTATATGTAAATATTGTGGCCAATGGCATTGTAATACTAAACAATAGAATCCAATGGTGATGTTTAGGTGGTAGGGGGCGCTAAAATAAATTGATTTAAACCTTTTTTTTTTATATAAAATACAAACGTTGTAATATTACAACAGTGGGTCCTAGAGGGAAGAGGGTCGAAACGTTGGGTTTCCCTGTAAATGAATCCTGTGCATCGTGGCTATGAGTGTGCAGCCTTTTTCTTCACCTTCAAACACTTACTTGCCAAGGTCATCAGCACCTCACTAATATTGGTGTGCGCCCTCGAGTACTTTGCGCCCTCAGTACTTTATTTTGATGAAATCCAGGGAGTGACAAGATTGGCGTCCATAGAGTGCCCGAGGGAGGCTAGAGGGAGGGATAGAGCAGGTGTTCCCAAAAGTTGAGGGAGGGCGATCTCTTTGGCGTCCCAGTCCCGGAGACCCGTCCCAGCGGTGGGGACCCCTTGCTGCAAAGGTTTCCATGCCATGGACCTCCCATGGCATGGAAACAATTATAAGCTCACGTGTCGTGATGATACATATTATAGTGAGCTTGTCGATGTGCAACTTTTCCTATTTTAGCGTTTTAATCCTTCCTAAACACTTTTTTGAGAGTGTGTTTTTGAAAGTGACTTGTATCTCTGTGGCCGCCAATATTAGCTTGAATACGCAGATTAAGAATTGCAGTTGGGA
Organism: Nannobrachium achirus; assembly: GCF_963921795.1. NCBI lineage: Eukaryota > Metazoa > Chordata > Actinopteri > Myctophiformes > Myctophidae > Nannobrachium > Nannobrachium achirus. Next base: position 25,012,247 of record NC_137817.1, read on the forward strand.
AACCCCGTCTTGCAGTGACAGCACTTTCCAACACAATAAAAAAAAGTGCAGTGGAATGCACAGCCGTATAATACGTCTTCATTTTAACTTGGCGAGAAATATGCACAAAGAAACAGAAATATGGGCGAATAATGCCTTTCTGGTGCAAATTAGTTTTTTGGAAGAGGGAGGAATGCTGCACGCATTCTCGCGCTAATTAGATTCGCAGCTTTTCCCGTTCTTTTAAAATACAATCGCTTACTTGCTAACCTTGAAATCACTGCTCTGCTTTCCCTCACCAGAGACATGAATAAGAATGAAGTAAATTACTGCAGGAAATTGCAAGGCACACATGCACGAATGCAAACATATGCAATTGAAAAAAGTACACCACAGAAAATTGCAATTGATTATGCATACGTCTCTCTCTCTCTCTCTCTCTCTCTCTCTCTCTCTCTCTCTCTCTCTCTCTCTCTCTCTCTCTCTCTCTCTCTCATACATACACACACACACACACACACACACACACACACACACACACACACACACACACACACACACACACACACACACACACACACACACCGGGAAGAGAATACCAGCTTTTGCAAGAGTCGACAGTGAACCCTTCGCTAATACTCACTCCACTCTGTCAGGACACACGCACGCACGTGCGCGAACGCATGCACGTGTACGCACGCACACACACACACACACACACACACACACACACACACACACACACACACACACACACACACACACACACACACACACACACACACACACACACCAACGACCTTGGAAGATTCTCCAAGAATTATTTGTGATTATGGTTTTGAAGACTCTGAGATGTGTATGCACACATTGACCATATGCACGCACACACATGCACGCCCATCCACAGACAACCCCCCACACACTACACATTTTGCTTGATGAATCAATCATGAATTTGGAATTTTATCCATTCTTTTTTCTCGAAAGCGTTCTACTCTAATTGCCTGTGCCTTGTCTAATTGTGTGTGCAAACTGTATTTCATGTTGTTGTTTTTTCCTAGATTGTACTCTAATTGCCTGCAGTGCAAAGTCACATTTCATTCGCCAAGCCGATACTGAATGAAGTCAATTGTCATAATTAACTCAGAATTTTACAAGGGCATTCCCTTGTTGCAAATGAAGCCATCAATATGGCAACCTTCCTCTGCTCACTCATCCCAAATATGAGCTCCTTTAAAATCAATCGGACCGTTTTGAAAAATTCTCATTAGTTAATCATCTCTGAGTTAAGCCCTGATTGGGAGAGAATGGCAGAGAGAATGGGAATGCGCAGAATGTTGTAAAGACCGTATATGGGTAAGAAAAAGTATAGAAATACACAGTATTACCCTTACTATTATTTTTATTATTATTATTACTAGAAGCTGGGCCGCCCTTCTAGTCGGCGACCTGGCCAACTCGGAACAATGTAAATAGGGAATGAATGCCCCGCCCTTTAATGCAAACCCCATTATACCTGTTTTCATAGGACCCGTTTTGACCATCTGTCTGCCTGTGTCCATTTATGCCCATATATGGAGATATCTGTATCTGTCTGTCTGTCGGCGTCCATTTTATGTCCATATATGGAGATCACTGCAGTTATAGTTCTGGGTCCATTTTATGCCCATATATGGAGATATCTGTCTATCTGCGTCCATTTTATGCCCATATATGGAGTATCTGTCTGTGCCTCCAACTGTGTTGCAGACACAGTGCCGGTTCCCCCTTTAACGCAAAGCTCATTATACCTGTTGTCATAGGACCCGTTTTGAACATCTGTTTGCCTGTGTCCATTTATGCCCATATATGGAGATATCTGTATCTGTCTGTCTGCGTCCATTTTATGCCCATATATGGAGATCTTTGACCATCTGTTTGCCTCTGTCCATGGCCAACTCGGAACAATGTAAATAGGGAATGAATGCCCCGCCCTTTAATGCAAACCCCATTATACCTGTTTTCATAGGACCCGTTTTGACCATCTGTCTGCCTGTGTCCATTTATGCCCATATATGGAGATATCTGTATCTGTCTGTCTGTCTGTCGGCGTCCATTTTATGTCCATATATGGAGATCACTGCAGTTATAGTTCTGGGTCCATTTTATGCCCATATATGGAGATATCTGTCTATCTGCGTCCATTTTATGCCCATATATGGAGTATCTGTCTGTGCCTCCAACTGTGTTGCAGACACAGTGCCGGTTCCCCCTTTAATGCAAACCTCATTATACCTGTTGTCATAGGGCCCGTTTTGAACATCTGTTTGCCTGTGTCCATTTATGCCCATATTTGGAGATATCTGTATCTGTCTGTCTGCGTCCATTTTATGCCCATATATGGAGATCTTTGACCATCTGTTTGCCTCTGTCCAATTATGTCCATATATGGAGATATCTGTATCTGTCTGTCTGCAATCCATTTTATGCCCATATATGGGGGCATTCATTTTATGCCCATATATGGAGAACACGCGTGCCCGTGGGACGAACGGTTCTCGAGATGCGCGGATTACATACACATACATACACACTCACAGAGATTTTTTGTTGACTCATGTGGCGTACGTGATGTCAGAGCCTTTTATGAAGTGATGTCACAATGAGTCAGAGCTTTCGCCGATTTCCTCCGGAACAGCCTGATGTCAACAATCAACCAAATAAACCAACAATCAAATAAGGAGATTCCGAACGTTTCGCGCCGGTTCGGGAAAACCGCGCGTCGGGTCGGGTCGAGACCCGGCACTGCACTCCGTGCCGCGGCGGGGAACGCGCGTGCCGAATCTGAAGCCGGTGGGACGAACGGTTCTCGAGATACGCGGATTACATACGGGGGCATTCATTTTATGCCCATATATGGAGAACGCGCGTGCCCGTGGGACGAACGGTTCTCGAGATACGCGGATTACATACATACATACACACTCACAGAGATTTTTTGTTGACTCATGTGGCGTACGTGATGTCAGAGCCTTTTATGAAGTGATGTCACAATGAGTCAGAGCTTTCGCCGATTTCCTCCGGAACAGCCTGATGTCAACAATCAACCAAATAAACCAACAATCAAATAAGGAGATTCCGAACGTTTCGCGCCGGTTCGGGAAAACCGCGCGTCGGGTCGGGTCGAGACCCGGCACTGCACTCCGTGCCGCGGCGGGGAACGCGCGTGCCGAATCTGAAGCCGGTGGGACGAACGGTTCTCGAGATACGCGGATTACAGACAGACAGACACGCAGAGACTTCTCGCATTTATAGATAGATTACCCTTATTATTACGCTTATTATTATTATTGGTTGTTATACCATTTCTATCTACCAGGAGCCATTTTTATGAATATATCAATGATAAGATTTGTCACCTTTCTGTCAATCTCAAGTGTATTTGTGTCGTGTGTGTCACTGATGAAATCGTTGCTACCGGTATGTGGTTGCTACCCTGTCACTTTAAACAATCATATTGAGTAAAATCAGTAAAATCTGCCTATCATTCTCAAGTCTATTTTTTTTTTACTCTTTTACTCTTTTATTGCTATTATGTCGGTATGATTGTAACTGTGCCAACTTGCCTGTGTTTTCACCAACGATTGGAATGTGTTGTTACACCAAGCTATGAGCCATGACCAGTGCATAGAAATAACTCTGCAATATGCCATCCTTAATTGTAACGTTGACGTTCTTTCTCTCTCTATGTAACATCATTATTGAATAGAATTCAAAATACTCAAAAAAACTCATCTCTGTGTTTGTTCCTGTGAGAATTAAACCAGGGTCAAAGCAGAGTCTTATTATATCATGATGATAGAGTTTAATTATTTCTAAAAGTGTTCCTATTAATTATGTTGTGAGCAAAGGCGAGCATGCTCGCTAGGTGAGATTGGTGCAGAACATAATATTCTGGTTGCTCATTACAATTGATGAAAATTGCCATCTTTGTGAAGAATTTGGTTAATGTTAATTAAATATTGGAAGACCATTTCTTTCTCCCAGCCTCTCCAGTGGCCAACTACAACACTATCCCAGAGTTTGCATGCAGCATGCCTGTCGTGTCCAATCAGGTTACATGACTAGAATATATCATTTGCATATGGCTTGTCAGAGTCAATCAAGGACCTTCCTGCTTTCTCTACATGGTTCTAGCCACCATACATTATTAATGAATTGCTAACTGTGACTCTTCTGGTGGAGAAATTATATTTAAATCTGTGCAGAAAACTTAATTAAAGGTAGGGTAAGTGATATTTTTGGTTAAAACAAAAAGGGTTTTGTTAAAAGGTTAAAGCGCTATATTCTGATAGAAATCATTGATTGCCCTGGAGTGTTTGTTCAGTAACAGGGGGCTCCCTGTCTCTCCAGCTCTTTAATAAACATAAAATACATTTTCAGGTAGGTGACAAACATGCAGCCCATTTATCAGCTTAATTTGTATAGTGTTCCAGTTTCAATTTTGTCCGCTCATTTCTTCGTGTCATCACTTTCAATGTCACTTGTTTAATCTGTATCCTGACTGAGTTCTCTATCCTGATTGGATACAAGTGGTATCCCGACCTGAAAATGCATTTTCTGTTAAATAAAAAGCTGGAGAGACACGGCGACTCCTGTTACTGAAGAGACACTTTATAGAAATGGGTACTATCAGAACATAGAGCTATTTAACATTTATTTTAACCAAATACAATCAATACATGTCCTATTTCAATATCTTGATTGAGTTGATAAGTAATTAACAGCATGTGTACCCCTGTTGTTCTTGTATGTCTGTGTTTTGTCATTCATCGTGTATGTATGTGTGTGTGTGTGTGTGCGTGCGTGCGTGCGTGCGTGCGTGCGTGCGTGCGTGCGTGCGTGCGTGTGCGTGTGTGTGTTTGGGTGTGCGTGCGTGTGAGCGTGCGTGCGTGCGTGCATCAGTCTCAAAATATATCTTGTCTATGCTTGTTTGTGTGTTCACGTGGCTTCTTTAACACACATATTGACACAACATAATTACTACATAATGGTCACATTTTATCCTGTTTCAATAAATAATTTGAAATTTTACTGTAATAGCCCATTGAAAGCAACAGCTGCTCATCATTCTGTGCTCTATCCATATCCATAATTCATCTTTAGACTGTTGTTGGATTACATTTCACTCTCCAAAGATTTGTGAGGCAGCGTTGTTGACATCTCACCTTGACGCCATCACAGTGGGATATAGGACTTCTATTGCAAAAGTACAGTTGTACGTGCACTGCTTGTAGACACGATTTTGGTATCCCTTTGCACATTATTTATTTTCTGTGATATTGTATGCAGAGAACATCATGCAAAAAATACAGTCAAATACAGTCACACATGAGTACTATAATTCAAATGATATAAGTAGATTTTTCGAATTGTGTATTGTGTATCAAGACTCTTACCAAGTTGGTATTTTTCTGTTTTCCCATGTATTTCCGGACCCATTTTTGCAAGGCCACGCCCACATCTCAGTGTTCAATAGATGGCGTGGGTGCGCATGGGGAACACCAGGAAATGCATTGGAAAACAGAACAATATTGGATAAAAAGGCTTCTTATTGACACTCAGGTGACTGAAAAAAAAATCACTTCCACTCTGATATGGTATAATCGTATATTATTTCATACATAGGAAACGTTTCAGAAGAGGAAAAAAAAAAACAAGAACATATGTCTTGAGTATTTAGGAAAAGTAATGGAAGGGGAAATCTCTGAGACCTTCACGGGGAGAGTTATTGCACTTTGCGGCCAAAATGACCGGTTAGTCACCCGTGTGTTAAGGAACACAATGCCGGGCAAGATTTATGCAATGCCGGGCAAGATTTACAATGGGTTGTGACTTTATTAAGCACTTTGTTTGTGAAATTTGAATGTTTGTGTAAAGGTAAATCCTCATCCATGACGGTCGTACATCATGTTATCAGCAACAGTCATGTTTGAGGGCTAGGACTAAATGCCTTTATACGTTTACACTTGCCGTCATTTGTTTCATCAGATGAAAATGACAATAAATTAATTGACCTCTGATCCTTTAATCGTCAATATGTGCCATAAAGCACAGCCAGCTAGCTTCCTCTGCCCTTTGACCCATATTTAGGCCTGACCTCACCATGACACGGCATTTAATGGCGCGCACAATGCTTAACCATTTTAACCCTGGCATCTCTATTTTGGGCAAGTCAATAAGTAAGTAAGTAAGAAAGTATGTCTATAAGACTAATTAAGTCTATAAGACTATTTAAAATGTTCACATATTTTCACAATAAAAAATGGCAGACCTACAAGCATCTGACCCGTTGTGACCCACAATGTGTCACAATGTGACAGCCTGTGCCTGAGCTTGTAGATCTGCTATTTTTTAAGCCCTATTTTTTGAATAGGGCTTAAGTGGTTAATCACTACTAGATGTTGCCCACAATAAAATCCCATTTGGCGAGTGTTTCTTTTGGACAGCCTTGACACTGTCATATTGTTTCATAGTGTCAGCTAATCTGCTGCATTCTGAAATGAGCAATTATCCCACACTTGACCTACATGTAATTGGTAGAGGGGGAGACTGAAGGAGAACGATGGAAAAGGCCAAGCTAATTCTTGTGGGGGTCAAAAGGTCACTTGTTCACAGCAGACATGGGTCAGAAAATGTCTGATGTGTGAGATGAATAGAGGTACGCTTGATTTTAATGACCTGAGATGGTGGTGGAATTAGTATGAGAGCATCTACACTAGGAATGCCTGAGTGTGTATTTAAATCTGAGGGTGTGAAAATGAACAGTGATATTGTCCCTCCTTAGACTCTCACAGTTCAACTGACACACAGGGTTTTGTGATGTTAGTGCACAAGTGTGAGTGAGTGTTAAGCCCTTTGCACACAGGATAGTTGCATTTTTTTTCGTTTGCCGCATGAATAAAACGCATTGGATTTGGTGTGCAAGGCTGTGTGGAATCGGCGCTGCGGATCCCAAAAGGAGTCATAAAAGGAGTGATGAGTTTTTTACCGCATGCGACAAGACGCACAAATCGAACTGGGTTCGATCAAGAAAAAAAACGCACGGCCGCAGCCACTCGTCGCACGGCTAATTCGGAGCCGGTGTGCATGAGGTCGTAGAGAATCATTGTTTTCTTTAAAAAAAAATTAAGTGTCCGTTTTATCCGTGCGGATAAACGCGCCTGTGTGCAAAGGGCTTTAGTCTTGTCAGTTTTCACAGGAAGGACATTTTGTTGAGGAAGATTTACTACTGTGTGTGCTGATAGACCGCTGCACTTACCAGTATATTCGGGCCCACGGTTAAAATTCCTGTCCTTGGGTGCCTGCTGGCCTACCGGTCCAGGCCCACACCACATCGGCTCTGATGCCTGACAGCGCATCGCGCGTTCAAATCCTGTTCCCGATGAACTTTGCTGTGTGTCTCCCCCATCTCCTGTCTACGGTCCTATCAATAAAGGCATAAAAGCCCCAAAACAACAAAGAAGAAAAATCCCTGTCCACATGTCCCCTGGTGTGGTTTAAATGCTCTGAAAATGTATCCCTGTTCAATACATGTCAAGTATACCACCCCCCCCACACTCCGGTGCTGTCCCTGAAGGAGCTTTCCAGTATAGTTTTCCATATCCAGTGGATATGTAAACGTTTGATCCTGCAGAATTTGAGTGAGCCAATGACGGTGAGTCAGTGACCCACAGTGGTGTTGGGTTTATGGGGTGACTCAATGTCCCTGCATACTTCCTCATTGACATGTCAGGCATTCGTGGGGGATGGCAGAACACCCGATTTTAGTTGTAAAAGACTATCATAATGCTTTGGAGCTGTGCAGATAATGCAGAGAGAAATAATCTGACAGGACTTTACACAATTTTGAGGGGTGTGGACGTATGTGTGTTCTTGTTGCTGACCTCTGTCTTCATCTCTTTCTCTGACTCTCTCTCTCTCTCTCTCTCTCTCTCTCTCTCTCTCTCTCTCTCTCTCTCTCTCTCTCTCTCTCTATCCCCCTCTCTCTATCTCTCCATCATTCTGTCAAGCTAACAGAACAAAGCTTTGATCGGTGTGTGTGTGTGTGTGTGTGTGTGTGTGTGTGTGTGTGTGTGTGTGTGTGTGTGTGTGCGTGTGTGTGTGTGTGTGTGTGTGTGTGTGTGTGTGTGTGTGTGTCTATGTGTGTATATTTTCTATCCTATGCAGCAAAGCGGTGCTCCTGGGGACACAGTGAATGCTGTGTCAGGCTACCAGTGACCCCACCAAGCCTATAGCCTCTTTCCTGGCATTTACTGTCCACCCACACATTCACACATGTGTACACGTGTGCGCGCGCGCACACACACACACACAGCCCCCAGGCCGCTGCCATACATACGGTCTCACACGGTCCCGAGCAGGGAATGGACTTGGTGAGCTGAATCAGGCTTTGTGTGTGCGGCGACAGGCGGACAGACAGAGCAATTATCCAGCAGTGGCACTTCCAGCCTGATCCGATGGCAGCGGGGGTCACGGGGTGGCAGGGCAGCCCGGGCTGGGTGCATCCCATGCGGAAGAGAAAGTTCATCCTCTGTACCCTCTTTCTGTCAGGGATAAAATCCCGCCTAGAACGTCGGGTCAAAACACCCCGCCCCCGTAATCTGCTTTGGTGGCAGCCCGGGGCGTGTGAACATAACAAAGCGCCACACCTACCACCACATAGACATATATATGGCAGCAAAGAGATGTAAAACGCACAAGCAAGGCTCATGACAATGCAGACCGTACAGCTAGTGTATAGTGTACACTGTACAACTGGACGCGAGGTATAGATATAGATTTTAACGATTATAGTATGTACTTTTATGAAAAACAAAACAGGCTGTCTTCGAAACTGTACATCGATGGACCATTAAAAGAAGAAAATGAGTACGGGCAATGTTTTGGACAAAATATGTATAGGCTATAATTCTGCAGCAAACATTTCTGTGCAATAATACTTCAACTTCTTTACTGTCACATCACATTTTTTGTTAGTTTTCTTTTCAAACAAGCTCCCATCATTTGCTGTTTTCAAGAAAGAGAGAAAACACTAGAAATAGAAAGAAAATATTATGTCAGATTTTCATTGTAGAGGAAATATATATACGTTTGAAGAGATCGCAATTGAAGGATACAAGTTAACACACATACCCACACTCAGGTGACCATGAAATAAAATGCCCTCACTCCTCCCAGACGTGGCACATGTAAGTACATGTGCGGTGAGCCGTAAAGACACACGCTTGGATGGATGCACTCAGCCACGTACACTGACACACACGCACACAGCGCGCACACGCCCATGTGAACAGCATACTAAATCAGTCCTTTAACTTCAGCACCGCGTTACGTCCTTCAGTCCCGTCCTCCTCATGTCTCCCTCCTCTTCCTCTCTCTCTCTCTCGCACCGCCTCTTCATTTCATTGCTGTCATGCAGAAAACTTGTATCTCCATAAACATTTTAAGTTTGTTCTTAAAGGAATGGCCTACCGTGGGCATTACTTCGCCATATTAAAATGTTTTTAGTTCAAACATGTATGGTTTTGGACATACAAGGTTTCCACCCGAGAGCAACGATTTCCAACTCTTCATTGCTCATCTCCATGTCATGCAGTTGAGAGGAAGAGAGGGAGCGGGGATAAAAAGGAACAGGCATGTGTGTCAGGACTGACGTGTTAACTCTCCAGCAGGTATGTGGAATTAGCTTTTTTGGTTACATGCCAGCCTTAAATCTATGAGCTCCATGGCTAATTTCAAGTTCTCCATAAACAGCTGGCTGTATAGCAGCTGGACTCTTTTTTTTTTTTGTTTTATTCTTATACTGTTTTTAGTCCAGCACCCAGCCTAGACGGCTTCGGATGTGTCTTTTGGCTGTCTTTCAGCCTCTGTCAGCTGGACCTAACCATCACTTTGTAACAGGAATTATATTCCATTTACGGCACTTTTTTTGTGCTGTTTTAGTCGTGTAATACATTTAAATAGTTTAAATAAAATATCCTTTGAGTGCATGTACACATTTGCACTCACAATTGATCACGATTGAAATTGTGTGTTATGTATATAATTTAGTATTGACAGATATAATATAATATATATTAATTTATATACATTACACACAGTGGAGTTGTTTTTGACCATTTATGTGGACATAGATTTTTTTCACTGTCTGACTTTGTCATTCTAATCAATGTTGGAAATAAAAAATATATACAGAGTTGTAATGATTACATACAAGTGGCATGGCTCAATGTCTCACCCACTCAATAATCAAAGTGTGCCCACTGCCCACCTGTCTATTTGACAGTCTGTATTGGCTGTGCTTTGTGTGTCTCTGTTGATATTTATGTATCTGTACATTTGTGCGTGTGTCCGTGCATGCCTGCGTGCGCGTGCGTGCGTGTGTGTGGGGTCTGCTGAGGGCTCGTGGCACTTAGAGCCTAACACAGAATCAAGCTGTGCAACAAAGCAATTCTAAATCACAGGCCATTTGTCCCTCGCCTCCAAACAAGGTTAGTGCTATTTCCGAAAAGATTGCTTGTGGCCCTCATGCTCCACACAAGAGGGAGAAGTTGTACATTTTTGTCCTTTTTGGGGTGCTTTGAAAAACAAGTACATTACCCCATGTGGAATTTTCTCCAAGGCAAACCAGTGTACCACACTCTAATTGATTGTATGGCCTCTCATTCTCCTTGACAAGCTGGGGAAGTCGCTACCAGTACCACACCCCCATTGGTGCCATTTTACTCTTATTATCCATTGTTCCAAAGTACATACAGTAGGCTACAGCTTGAAAGGACTGGTATATATTATTATTAACACTCCCTCCTTTTTCAGTAGTATCTGAACTTCAATCCACCCGGGCCTGCAATGAATTCACTTCCCTTTTCACTGATAGAAAATCAGGAAATTAGACAATTAGCAGTCTGTGCCTCCAATCCTCCATATCAGGTACAGGATACAGTGACCACTTAAAATACTATGACAAGATTCTATTAGATCAACAATAACAACTTGGGGGACATTATACCATTTCTGAAATCCTCCTCCTCTGTCTTGATATTCTGCCAACAGACCTTTCCAAAAATGTTTCAAATTACATGGCCTCAGATCTTCTACAAATTGTCAACGTGTCTCTTCCCTCAGGTTGCTCCCTGGCCCTGCAAACTTTCGTCAAAGCACTCTTGAAAATAGAATAAACTAGACACCGCACTAATGAACAATCGTGTGTGTTTGTGTGTGTGTGTGTGTGTGTGTGTGTGTGTGTGTGTGTGTGTGTGTGTGTGTGTGTGTGTGTGTGTGTGTGTGTGTGTGTGTGTGTGTGTGTGTGTGTGTGTGCGTGTGTGCGTGCATGCGTGTGTGGGGTGTGTGGTGTGACCTGATACATAATAACTTTTGTTATTTCTTGTTTAATATAACTCTATGGGATTCAAACAAGTTCTGAATGGGCTGACGTTGCCCAAATATGTCGTACGTCACAGATATGTGACAGACGATATAGACGATCACTGGCGTCCCACAGGCTGGCCACATGAAGTCTGAGATCCACATTGGAGCTACGTCATGCCCATTTGGATACTGAGATCCACATGACTGGGTTTTGGGCATATAGCCTACCAACAAAAACACCCTGGTGGGTAGAGAGAATGAAGGGAGGCGGGGATATTTATAGCCTGGAACACTCCGTGCCCAGGTGTGCCCCATTCTCCAAGATGATCCTCCCCAGCTCCACCCCTGCTAATCAGCCCTTGGCTCTGCCAATCCTGTAACACATCTGTCAGAAACCTTGTATCTCCAAGTTTTTTTGTTTTCTTTTGTAAAGTAAAGCCCTGCTTCATCATACAAGACTGTCACACAAGCCTGATGGAGGGGAAATGAACTGGTTGGAATAACGTGTTCCTTCCACGCGCTACATCCAAACCGGGGAAATCCCCCCTGTCAGGTGAAAAGAAGCAACTTGGACTCCTCATGCACTGAAAGAAGCATGAGGGTAGTCCGTTGTCTCCCCAGGCACGGCAGAGGGAGAGCAGAGCCCAGGATTACATAGGCAATTGGCACTGAGGGGAAAAAATGGGTTACAACATCGTGGGATATAAATTATTACAAAAAAATATATATATACTTTACTGGAGTATTTCCAAATGTCAATACTCCTCCACTACATCTCAGAAGAAAGTATTGTACTTTTACTCCACTTCAATATTTGAATACTTTAGTTTAAGTTGATTTCTTGCAGAGAAAGACATTTTAGAGGCAGCCTACTTAAAAACCTTCCTCCAAACTATAGTCAAAACTCAAAAGTATCCCATCTGACTTCCAAAACGTCCTATAGTCATTGTTCTGACCTCCCATTAGTCCGACGATACCTAACCTTAACCCTAACCTCAGTAAAACTACATGTATGCCTAAACCTAACCATAACCCTAACCTCAGTAAAACTATGGCTAAACAACCTAACCCTAACCCTAACCACCGTCGGAGTAATGAGATCGGTGAACTGGACTTATGGGCAGTCAGACTTATGTGCAGTCCCCCCATACTGCAATCATTTATTAGTACTTTGTACATGTATTATACTGCGGTCAACTAACAGTGGGTGTATTTGCTGCAACAACTGTAAATACATCACATTCATTATTGCGATGTTTGTACCAGCTATGTACTGTTGGTATGTACTGTATACACGTGGGGGTGGCCGTAGCTTAGTGGGTAGAGAGGCCATCTGCTAATGAGAAGGTCACCGGTTTACCTCCCCGGGCTTCCCTGGTTGAAACAACTCTCAACGTATGTACATACAGACGTAGGTAGCCTACTGTAGTGTAAACACAGGGATGTTTATACATTCTCACAGAAGATGGCTAAGTAGGAAGGACCTTCTGGCTTTTAGTTATAAAAGTATCATCATGATCAATTGCAAGAGCTGTCCCTTTAGTTAGTACTTGTCTGACTTATTTTTTGCCACGTTACTCCTACCACGGTTTTGGTGGCACGCACTTGATCCATATGTAAAATCTATTATCGGCTTCATCGGGACACGTCTGGATGCATTTTGCTAAGTGATACGTCATAGTTTAATTTATGTGAATATATTCATGAATTAATTTTCTCCATTGACAAATATGGAGATGACTGACATCATAGATGTCTGACATCATAGACCACATGAGAATGACACAGTATGTCCATATATGGCCATTCCAAGATATTGATGACATCAGGGATCTCCATAAAAGGGACAAGGACTGACACAGAGATCTCCATATATGGCCATTCATTTATTAGTGAATTAAATTTCCACATTGACTTGAATGGGGAAAATTCTAATGGTAAAACTGAATATTTGCTTGTGCATCTTTCTAGTTTTATGCCAGTCCAGTGTTATTTTTGACTAGACATGTCTTTGCTCTGGTTGGTGTTACTGTAGATGATGCTGATGAGTCATACATCACCCAGTCTAGACACACCATTTTTTTTCCTCTTTTTTTTTCCACAGAGGTCATTGAGGTCAGGCAATGCTGACCAAACCCCAAATGCAGCAGTGTCCATCTCGCCACTCAGTTTCCTTCTGAGTAGCAGGAAACTTGGCACACCCTCTCATGCCAGGGGAATCTTGTGTGTCATCTTTAAAGAACAAGGGAGGCTCTGGCAAGCTCCCTGACAGTTTTACATTGGTTATTCAACATGCTCACCAAATTGGACAGTCTTGTAGCATTGTAAATCCCGTCCACATTTGGTATCCTGTACTTTGTGTGACACATAATGTTTCTGCTGGTGTAAATGTTCAAGTCAAATGTACCGGTATACACCAAGCACATTTTTTTTTTTTTTTAGATTTGTTTTTGGGCTTTTTATGCCTTTATTTGATAGGACAGTAGACTGACAGGAAATGGGGAGAGAGATGGGGAATGACATGTGGCAAAGGTCGTCCAGATCGGGAATCGAACCGGCGACGCCAGCAGGCACCATATAGCCTAGTATGTGGTATGCGCCTTGACCACCAGGCCAGCGGGTGCCCCAGACATTTCTTTTAAACCACTTAAAGACTCTATCCTTAACTATTAAACTAGTACATTAGTACTTACTTGACTGGGTTTGGCTATGTACTTTTCCCTCTACATCAAAATCTAATAGCTGAAAATAGCAGATCTACAAGCTCCAGCCTCCACTTTCATCAGCAGTGATGAAAGTAAACTCAGTAAACTCAAAGGTGATGTCATTGACATGACTTACAGTATATTGATTGATTTATGCTTTTTGTGCCCGCACAATATGGCTCACCGAAAATAGCTGAAATGATGTACATAGAATAGCTCTGACGCGCTGTGACGCGCTGTGAGCTATTTGTGAGCCATTTTCGATGTAGGCCTACGGCACCTAAGCATGAATCAGGCTTTACTATTTCCATTCACCCACCTTGTACTGTATACCTGATGGATCTGGAAGGATGTCAAACCATCAGTCACTACATCTAATTTCAAATTGTAGCATCATGTGAGAAGGTAGGCTACTGTATAAGTACACACACACAAATGAATGCACGCACGCACACACACACACACACACATGCAGCGGCGATCCATTGCAATCGGTGTACACATCAGAAGCACCCCTGCTTGCCTTCTAAGTGAACAGAGTCTGTTCACAGGCATATGTGCTGAGTTGAGCTGTTACTATAATTAGCTGCCTAATCATAATCATTGTTACATTTCTCCTCCTCACTTCCTGTGCAGGGGGAAATCTCAGGCCAATTTATATCATTACAATAATTGCCTAACACTTGCTAAGGCCAACTTAGCCAATCTCGCTTCCCTGCTAGCGCTCATTAGCCATTGATTAGCCAGTGATGGTAACTGAGTCCCACAGTGGGAGACACACATTCATAGTTATGTGGACAAACACAAACACACACACGCACGCACGCACGCACGCACACACACACGCACACACTCACGCACGCACGCACGCACGCACTCACACACGCACGCACGCACGCACGCACGCACGCACGCACGCACGCACGCACGCACGTGCACGCACGTGCACGCACACGCACACACACACACACACACACACACACACACACACACACACACACACATACTCACACACTCACACACACACACAGAGACAAGAAGACAAGAAGACCATGAGTTGTTGTTGACACAAGAAACAGTATTCTATTAGTGCATATTATGCTATTATGCACACTAGTTTTACTGCGCTCAATGAAATTGGATTAAGGAGAACCAATGGCCTTTCCTCTCGCAGAGATTGAAATTCCACAAACCTATTGTGAAGAAGAGAACAAAGAATTGGAGCAGTGGAGAAGCTGCTACAGTAACAGACTTCAACATACTGTAGGCTGCGTCCAATAACAGAGTTGACCAATATACTACGGTAGCTGTGCCATCATACATCGGCTTCTGTGAGGATGCATGCCCGCCCCAACTCACACACATGCACGTAACGCACAAGCACGCACGCACGCACGCATGCACGCACGCACAGACTTCTTCTCCTCAACCTGAACAGAGCTAAAACTAAGGAAATCCTTGACTTTGTACAGACTTAGTGAGCACACACTCAGCGAGCTCAGCCTCGTGGTGGAGAAAGGCCACCACAGGCTGACCTGGCATCCAAGAGAAGACAGGACTGTTGTGCACCCACTGCACATAAGATAAGGAGGAAACCGAGCTGCACTTGACATGCTTATTTAATGCTCCCCTCCCCTTTCTTCTTCTTCTTTTCTGGAAAACAACAACAAATTATGGAGCTCACTCAAAATGAATTTCACCCACATACAACTGTAAACCAGTGTTGTGACATCATTTTTGATTCTCATTCGTATACCAACCAACTATACCAAAACATAGTCTTAGATTTCAAATCAAGAAATCAAGAGGGTTATTTTTCACTCGCTCATACAGGTACAAGGAGCAAAATGTTAGTGTGGCAGTGTTCCACAACACTGTACTAGCAACAGCAATAATATACTACGGTATTAAAAAAAGAGAGTTTGAAAACATGATTAATACAAATTTTAAAAGATCCAGTCTACTCAGGGCTGGATTAAGACTTAACAGGCTCCGGGTCTATGACCAGGTTTAAGCCCTTCATCACTTCTGGCTGGCCTGAAAGACTAATGAAACGGTTTCAGCACCATAGACAGCACCTTCATTTTACCAAGAGGGGTTAAGCAGTGTCTACTATGCCTGTTTCCACAAGCACGCACACACACACACACACACACACACACACACACACACACACACACACACACACACACACACACACACACACACACACACACACACACACACACGCAGAGTGAAAGAGAGGGGGGAGAGACAGACATGAGATAGATGGAGAGAGAGAGAGAGAGAGAGAGAGAGAGAGAGAGAGAGAGAGAGAGAGAGAGAGAGAGCGAGAGAGAGAGAGATACAAATAGACTAACAAGTAAACAACTTTGAAAACAAAACAATAACCTTTTACACTTTTGCTAACTCTATTACATATTTTAATTTGGCACACTGAGGAGAGGAATATTATGAATGAATAACGTATTAGCTGATGTTGGTACAGTCAGTCAAGCATTTAAAAAACGTAATTTCAGAAAATATAGCAGACCACAATTTAATAGTGGTGTACACGATTCGAAATGTCATTAATACAACCACAAAGTAATCAAATTGCAGGGGAATAAGATACGGTTCATTTATACCTAGATTTTGTAATAGTATCATAAATGCTAACTATCAGGTGCCATGAGATCTATTGTGTGCTATAATGTAAGCATAGGTGTCTTGTATGTGTCAGTAGCCCCGTTTACATGACAGCCTCATTCCAATCTGATCTAAATAAACCCGATTGAAGGCATTGGATCAAGTGTTTACATGGGGAGGAAGTGAAAAGATGTTTTTTGAAGCAGCACACAGAGAAAAACTCTCTAGCGCCCTATGTAAAAGAAAATGGCAGCCTCCATAGAGAGGGCCAGGAATATGGTGAATACATGGAAGGATTTTCTTTTTGATCAGGTCGTAAAAAGGTCTAGACCACCCCTCTGCATCCGATTAGAATTTAAATCGCGTTGGTTTTGATCGGGTGTATTTAGGTGTATACATGGAGAATTAGATCAGGTTTATCTAAAATCTTGCTTTTAATACGATTAGAAGTGTCCATGTATACGGGGCTACCGAGATTTAAAATGGTACCCTGTCATTTTACAGTATATTCCAGTACGAGAATTGTAGTATGTACCGTTAACTAGGGTGAACCACACACATACACAGTTCTCAGATCCAAACACACTCTTGTATAAATGTATAATATGCATTGGAGGTGTGGCTACACTTACAGTACAGTAAGTCAGAATGAATTAACCATGAATCTCTGAGTGTACGAATGTAACCAACAGACCGTTATGGATCCATTTGGTTACATTTGTGCACTCAGACTTAAATGAATACTGAGGATTTTACCCTATACAGCTACAGAACCCTGGTGGTAATGGTAATGGCAGCATTTCTCAAGAAGCTGTCTGTAATATCATTGCCAGTGTCTGCAATGGACATGGCCTCTGTCCACAGTGTGTCACTGTCAACAAACCACTGTGTACAGTTGACACTGGTCACAGCAACCCAGAGCAGTACAGAGTTGGGTTAATGAGAGGGCATAGCGGGTCCCACGGCTAATGATGTGTATGTGTGTGTGTGTATGCGTGCGCGCGTTTGTGTGTGTGTGTGTGTGTGTGTGTGTGTGTGTGTGTGTGTGTGTGTGTGTGTGTGTGTGTGTGTGCGTGTGCGTGCGTGCGTGCACAGGGTTGTTAAGTAACGGATTACATGTAACGCCGTTACGTAATCAGATTACAAAAAACGTGTAACTTGTAAAGTCCTAGGTTACATTTTAAAATGTGTAATCTGGATTACAGTAACGGAGGTGAATGACGGGGGTTACATGGTGGATTCCATTCTCCCCCTCCCCTCATGAATTTTACAAATAAGTTATAAAAACACCAAACAATAAAATACTCAAGTAGAAATACCAGTACACATTGTCACAGCATCGCTTCAGGGAACAGCAGCATGTTATGCTATGTTCAGTCGTAAGACGGTGGTGCGCATCGAAAATAGCAGATATACAAGCTCACAACGTGTCTAACCGCGACGCATTGTGAATTTGTAGGTCTGCTGACACCATTTCCACCCGGAACGTCTCTCAGCCAATCAATGACTACTATTTGACGTATCCCTCTCTGTGATTGGCTGGGATACCGGGTCCATTGTAACACGTTGTTGTTGTTTTTACTCTGAGCGTTACGTGGAGAGGTTGGTTGAAAACACTGGGCATTTATTCGTTTTCTGTTGGGAAATAAAAGCTAATAATCTTATTTTGGAACGCTGTTTCTGCCTTTAATTACAATGGCAGCACTGATAAGTTTAACACTAACAAATAGGTTCAGGGACGATTTATGGAATATTTACAACAATCCATCTGAAAGGAAAACTGCACACAAGACAGAAGGAGATACTGATATGATCGATGAAGGCTTACACATGCTGTTTCTACAACGGTAAGCGAAAGGCTGTCCTTATAAAGTTTCCCATATAGCATCTGGCTAGTGTTAGCTTCAGGCTAAAGGTGGCTTGTTTAAGCCATTGGTTCTCAAAGTGGGGTCCGGGGACCTACATGGGTCCTTGAGGGAGTTCCAGCCCAGGGAGTCCCCAGCTAATTGATAGTTAGGAACCAAATGGACCCTTATGGGTCTGTAGAGTGTACACAATTTAAATGCACCCCCAGCTAAATGCTAGTTTGGAAACAAATGGACCATGCCATGGGTCTGTAACTCTCACTGTGTACAGTGAGAGTTAAAATTAACATTGATTTTACAATATAAATTGGGGTCAGAGATAGAATAAATGGGGGTCCATTGGCTAATAAGTGTCCATTTGGGGGTCCTTGACATGAAAAAGTGGTGTAACTTGGTGGGCGCTGGTTTAAGCTTCGCTTGTTTAGCCTTGGATCAAGACAGTCATAGGTCAGTCTTGTATCGAGGCTGGCTATGGATTGTTATGAGTAAAACATGATTTTATTTTTTATTTTTTTTAATGGGAGAACGGATGCTGGTCGTTCTCAGCAAGAGTATGTCAGTGACAGAGGTTGGTTGTTTGCATTGAGAGGCGGCCGACGTCACAAGTGAATGCTTGGAATTGGAAATTAACAGTACAGCACCTTAATATACATATTTTTTATATATGCCTACTCTATGTACAGTATACAGTATATATGGACATTAAACATTTGGCCATTGCTTAGAAAGAGAGTACCAGTCATTTGCATATAAAGCTATTAAGTCGTTTTTCTTTATTTTGTTTGTAGGTATACTTTTGCCTTCTGTGTGTACTGTGCCTGCATGCCTATGGCTATGAATAGGATGGGGAAGGTGTACACTACTGTATTTTAACATCATATGGTGGTACTTGGAGAGAAAAATATTGTCTTGAGTGGTACTGGTAAAAAAATAAGGTTGAGAGCCTGATCTAACCTATTTTCTGAACATGCAGAATTTTGTGTGAATTACAGTATGTGTACAAGTGGTGTTATCCAGTATGCAAATCTTCAAAATTAGATATTTTATGATAATACTGTTATCAGTCATAATAAATCGAGTTTTGCTTAAAAGTAATCCAAAAGTAACTGAAAGTAACCAGTAGTTACTTTTTAAATTGT
>NC_137817.1:25034471-25101971 GCF_963921795.1 Nannobrachium achirus
ATGGAAAATAGTTTTACATCAGGATGTATAAATGATTTATATGAATTTTAGGCTGCCAGCCCACAGTACTTGGTCATTCTATGAACCATCCAAATTCGCTATGTTCCATTCTGAGGCATCCTTTGTGCCAGGATAAACTATGTTTCCTCTGCTGTGAATTTTACCCCATCGTCAGCAGCAATGGTTCTTGCTGAGTTTTGTTCATGTTTGAAATAGTGACTTGCTTAACCAATAAGGTTGCAGTATAGGCTCTATGCACATCAGCCATATTGGAAATACTAATGAAGTCTCTGTTCCATTTAGTGTAGCTCTCAAACTTTTTAATTTCAAATACCCCTATAACCCTGAGAGTATAATGTACACTTTCAGAGATACACACCCGTAAGGGGCAATTTGGAACCCCCTCAAATAGTGAGACAGATTCTCACTATTGTGCCCTTTCTGATAAGGTTGGTTGGCCTTCTCTTGGAGGTGCAAACCAACAAACATTGGTATTTGTTTATTTTCAAGGCCATTCTTGGACAGCTACATCTCAACCTTGATAGAATGGAATTGTGCGGGACCTACAGGAGTCAATCGAATGATTTCCTCATTCTATAAGAGTCCCCAGAGCTTGCAATGAATGTGGTAAAAAGTGCATTCTCCTAACCCTGGCTCTTGGAATGGCCTCCAACACATTCTGGAGATTAAAGGAGTAGTTCACCCCCAAAATGACTTTTTTTCTATTGATTACTCCTGCCATGGAGAGTAGAGTTCAATAATATTTTTTGGTTTTTGTCGCATTCCTAAGACAAAAATGTGATAACAATAAATTTACCCCCATTCATTCCGGATGGTGACCCGTTTCGAAACGGGTCACCATCCGGAATCAATGGGGGTAAATTTACTCAAATCAAATTTTTGTCTTAGGAATGTGACAAAAAACAAAAAATATTATTGAACTCTACTCTCCATGGCATGAGTAATCAATAGAAAAAAAGTCATTTTGGGGGTGAACTACTCCTTTAAGGTTCTTCCCTCTCTGGCAGAGTTCAGACCGTTGATTTCCACGGTGTCCTATGCTGTAAGTTTAAATGCCTGTAATTTTAACAACATTGGAAATGAGTTAAACCTCAACTGTATTTTCAATAATAAATGAATGTTTGAAATTAAATTAAATTCCATATTCACATAGTTGACCAATATACTGTACGGTAGCTGTGACATCATACATCGGCTTCTGTGAGGACGCATGCCTGCCCCAACACACACACATGCACGTAACGCACGCATTCCACATTCCAGCCCTCACATTGTACCCCACTTGACTATACAAATCCACTGTAACTTCAAACTCCATTTTAACCATGCAAAGATTCATCTAAAACATCCGTCCTGACTCCTTGGTCATACTACCCTCCTAATATGTGAGGCAGGCCATGTTTTTTTTTTTTTTTTTTTCATTTCCTTTTTTTTCAAATGAATTTTTAAAATAAATGAAAAAAGTAATTATAAAATAAATGATACCTGCTCAGTGCTCACGTATTAGGAGGGCTGTATGAGTCACCAGAACTTGTTTTCGGCAAGGTTAAAATGGAGTTTGAAGCTTAAGATTTAAGACAATGGGCTTGTACAGGAAGGGGGCGTGTCTGATAAAATCACATATCGAAATACTGAATAAAGCAACTTAAAAACTTTACCGGGTGCTCCCAAAAGCCTGAGTAGATGATAAAATGACCCATATCCCTTTAATTCTAACCTATAATGTTTTCAGATGCATAGGTTAATGTGCTGATTACGTTTAAAATGAGTAATACACCGCCATGGCCGCCATCTTGAGTTGGATAAATAGTGTAGCATCTCCTGATGCTTCATTTATATTCATAAGAGTCTATCTATGACATACAGTATTCTATGTCACCACACGGTATGTTTGCATTTACAGGAAGTCGTTTTCATATTTATTTTTTTGTCATCTAATGATAGATATGTTCTCATTATGACTGCGGGCCGG
This sequence comes from Nannobrachium achirus, assembly GCF_963921795.1. Lineage (NCBI taxonomy): Eukaryota > Metazoa > Chordata > Actinopteri > Myctophiformes > Myctophidae > Nannobrachium > Nannobrachium achirus. The sequence continues at coordinate 25,036,465 of NC_137817.1, forward strand.
GTATACTTTAAAAGTGTGGAAAAAACATATTTTTCTTTTCACTACATCTTTAAGAAAAGCTGGATGGTTCTCTGGTAATAAAGAGGCTAAAGTAAAAAAGAAAGACAGCCCCATTCACATACAGTACATTGTGCGGTTAGGGTAATATTGTGAGGTTTTGCCTGTGACGTTGCTTTGTGGTTTCGTGTCACGTAGCAAGCTACTGGCTTCCAGTTTCCCCTTTCCAACCTGTATCCCAACAGCAATCCTCTCCTCTGCCAGCAGAATCATAATGGCCAGTGTCTGCCAGAGAGTGCATTTGATTCCTTTTTAGGAGCCAAAACTGTTCAGATGCATACTCAGGGCAGGTGCATGCTCAATACACCAATGACTACAAGCAGTAAATGTGTCATGAAGCGTCACATTTTATGCTTGTCAGGGTTGTTGTGCATCATGAAATGTTCAGGTTTTGGTACCAACAGTACCATTGGCCAGGTCATGTTGTGGGTGAAATGGGCCCCCTCCGAGTTATATATATATCTAGAGGTAACCGGAAATCCCTGACCCATTCGCAGGGAGTTGCTCACCCAGTGCCTTTTTACCCCTTGTTCTGTGTTGGGGAAGATAGCGGGCGGGAGTCGGCGGGACCTGGTCACCTGGGACCTCTGAGCGTGGTCTCATATGCGCAGTAGTCCCTAGCTCCCTAACTCCCTCTCCTCCTCTCCATCCATCTTGCCTTCTCTCTCCCCCCTCCCTCTCTCTCTCTGTGATCGAGATCTGGTATTGGGTCTCGAGCTCTGGTCCCACCGTTTTTTCGCTGATGTTGGGCATGTCCATTTCTCTCACGCATGCATGCAAGCACGAACGCACGCACGAACGCACGCACGCACGCACGCACGCACGCACGCACGCACGCACATGTTTTGAGCAACAAATTTCACAATCACAGTTTTTTTCCCCGGCCAATCACGGTACGTCTTTTAATTCGGCCAATCACAACGCGTCTTTTTTTTTCTGACAATCACAGTGTGGCTTTTGTTTTGTTTTCCGTCCAGTCATGAGCTTGTATGCTATTTTCTGAAACACCTCATACTATTTTTGGGGGGCTTGAAGCGAGCCCACATTGTTTCTTCAGGAACAATATTAGTTACAATACGTTAGCTTTACTGTTTGGGACTTATAACAACAGCATTAAAGCAAAACACGTGGAGTTATTCTCAAAGAGGGAAAGGTATGTGGCTATGATTCGTAATGCACATTTCAACTGCATTTGAAAGGACAATTCGTTTTCCATAGTAAATCCAAAGTTTTATATCGGATGAGCAAATCCAATAAGGTTCCTGATACGATGTTGAGCTATTCTGGAGCAAGTGTTCATGTGGTTCTCTAACCAAGGCAGAGAAGTGCTTTGTTGTGGAAATTTAGCACGGCACTAATTTTCTACGTGTACCCAAGTGTGAAATTAGCCTAATCAATAAACTAGGCCTATTGAATTCATGACACATTTATTGTCTGAGTCTGTTTTATTTAGCTGATTGCAAACATTGTTAACATGGTGTTCAGCCTGAGCGCTAGCTTGGCATTAACCAGACTGATAACGTTCACTCACATGTTCCTCTGTGGTATCAGTCTGGACTTTGGCCCATAGGTATGAGTATTAGAGATAAGAAAATGACCAGGCCAATCAGTGACAGTATGTCACTGTTCAGTTGAAAACAGGGCAGGGATTTCATGGAGGCCATGAAGGCTATGGCCGTCGTTGCTCCTCAGTTTGGCGATGTGCCCCTCAAAACAATGGCATGACCTGAGGCCACAGTGGCCTTAATGCCCCAGCTGACTGTAGCGCTTTCTCCTCTGTCTCTTTCTTGTCAATATGTGACTGAGCATGACACTGGGGCAGTCATTTCGGAAGCCACTACTTTAGACCACAGCTGAAATTACGCCACAAAAGCATGTCATAAATATCAGGCTACATTTCACTTAAACGCCAGAGCTTAACTCTGCATGTAAATAAGACTTTCTTTAATTAATGTGAGAGATCGGGACATAATTCTGTTGGTCCTCCCAAATTTAGAACTTGAATATCTCAAAAGTAGTATTTCGGCATGGCATCATTCTATAAGCCATATCTTCAAAACTGTTGGGTCAATCTCCACATCCAATATATCATTTTGTAGCTATGATTCCCAGCTTTCAAATGAAATGAGAAAATTAAAATGAAAAAAAAAATAAAAAAATCAATGACTAGCCGTCAGCCGCGCTGGGACACATAATATAGACACCGGTGTCTCTTTCTTGTTGAGTCCCCATCTTTAAACCAATCCAGTGACTGATGGATCAGATTGTAAATATCATCATTTATCTATTTCACTGCAGATCATCCCTAACCCTTAAATTCAACATATTCTTTCAATGGACAAAACTTGTTTTATTTGATGGCCTTCCTGCCCTGGCATTTGGCCTTTGTGCCCTCAAAATGGACAACATCAAAGGCCAAGTTGCCTTGCCCCTAAAATGACAAAATTCCAGGCCTGGTTGAAACACAATCACTGATTGGCCCAGTCATTTTCTCATTTCTCATACTCGCTCCCTATGGGCCGAAGTCCAGACTGATAACCGTGAGGAATGTGTGAGTGAATCCACGCTATCATTCTGGCTAATGCCAGACTACCTGAGAGCTACAGCAGAATGTCTCAACATTATTGCAACCGTCAGGTCGCAGTTACTATCAAAACCTCCACCGGCTGTCTGTCAGTCAGTCTGTCCGTCAAGTCACCCTTTTGCCCTACTCATATCTCCGCCACCATTGCCCTGATCCATGCCAAACTTTGCACACACACTCCTTGGCTGCCAAACCACAACCTCATTTCTCACATGCCCCTCTTCTAGCGCCACCATGAGGCCAATTCTTGCAAAACACATTTTTGGACACAGCTCCAACAGATTTTCCCCTAAAATCACACAAAGCGGTACACAGTATCTCTAGAGTCATGTCATCAACATGGAACTGTCCCATTTAGCGCCACCATCTGGCAGATTTTTTCAAACACATTTTTGGACACTGCTCCTACAGATTTTGCCCTAAAATCACACAAAGCGGTACACAGTATCTCTAAAGTCATGTCATCAACATGGATCTGTCCCATTTCCCATATTCCCTCCTGATTGCCTTCTAAAGTTTGTGTATGCGACCCGCTTATCTCCCGATTAGGGAGTCTTATTGCTACATAGATAGAGTAAAGATAGTATTGTTGTTATTCCTCCTCAACAGTGGTGAACAAAGAATACTCAGGTAAATACTCACATATTCAAAAGTACAAATACCAAAGTGCATTTTCTATTTAATACATTGCTGTTCTGAAAAAAGTAATATTGAAAATAGCCAATCTACTGTACAAGCTCACCATCGACTATTTACACTATAAAAAAACAAGGCCTAAGCTTGGGTCCCAAGAGTCCCTGACTAGAAATATATAATATAGTATAATATTTCTGTTTGAATTGTAGCAGAGTGAAAGTAATGCGCTTGCCAAAAACTATAATCCATCTATAAATGCGACAAATCTCTGTGTGTCTGTCTTTCTGTCTGTACGTAATCCGCGTATCTCGAGAACCGTTCGTCCCACCGGCTTCAGATTCGGCACGCACGTTCCCCGCCGCGGAGTGCAGTGCCGGGCCTCGACCCGACCCGACGCGCGGTTTTCCCGAACCGGCGCAAAACGTTCGGAATCTCCTTATGCAGAGCTGATTGTTGACATCAGGCTGTTCCGGAGGAAATCGGCGCAAGCGCTGACTCATTGTGACATCACATCATAAAAGGCTCTGACATCACGTACGCCACATGAGTCAACAAAAAATGCCATGGTTATGTATTGAATGTCATCTGTATGACGTGTTTTGATGTTCCTACAGTATATGGGCATAAATGGACAGATAACTCCATATGGGCATAAATGGACACAGACAACCGATGGTCAAATGGGTCCTACAGAGATCTCCATGTGACATCACTTCATAAAAGGCTCTGACATCACGTACACCACATGAGTCAATGGGCATAAATGGACACAGGCAAAAAGATGGTCAAAACGGGTCCTATGACAACAGGTACCGGTATAATGGGGTTTGCATTAAAGGGGGAACCGGCACTGCGTCTGCATGCAACACAGTCGGAGGCACAGACAGATACAGAGATCTCCATAACAGATACGGCACGTGCGTTCCCCACCGCAGCGCGGAGTGCAGTGCCGGGCCTCGACCCGACCCGACGCACGGTTTTCCGAAACCGGCGCAAAACGTTCGGAATCTCCTTATGCAGAGCTGATTGTTGATATCAGGCTGTCCTGGAGGAAATTGGCGCAAGCGCTGACTCATTGTGACATCACTTCATAAAAGGCTCTGACATCACGTACACCACATGAGTCAATGGGCATAAATGGACACAGGCAAACAGATGGTCAAAACAGGTCCTATGACCAGTAAGACTCCCTAATCGGGAGATAAGCGACCGTAGGTCACATGTATACACAAAGAGTAGGGAGCAGTGTCCCCAAAAAATGTGGACGGATCCATGTTGATGACATGAGTGTAGACATACTGTGTAGCGATTTGCGTGATTTTAGGGCAAAAATTGGAGGAGCAGTGTCCAAAAATGTGCTTTCAAAAATCGGCCTGAAGGTGGCGCTATATGGGACAGATCCATGTTGATGACATGAGTGTAGACATACTGTGTACCGATTTGAGTGATTTTAGGGCAAAAATTGTAGGAGCAGTGTCCAAAAATGTGTTTTGCAAGAATCGGCCTCATGGTGGCGCTAGAAGAGGGCCATGTGAGAAATGAGGGGTGGGGTCTCCGCGCCGCCGAGGCGGACGAATAGGTACCGGCCCCGGCTCTCCCGGTCGCTCCTAGCCCAAGTTACGGCATTTTATGTGCGCTGCAGTGGCAGGGGGTCCTCCACTGGGGGCGCCACCACTTTTGCATCCGTTCTGGAGCACCAGGAGTCGGTGATCCCCGGGAATTCCCCGTGAGCAGCCCCGTTGGGGTGGTCATTTGGTCATTTTTGCACATTTGGTCATTTTTTACATCTGGGGGTCCCCTGGTCCTTGGAGGTTGTAGTTTGGCAGGCAAGGAGTGTGTGTGCAAAATCTGGCATGGATCGGGGCAACGGTTGCGGAGATATGAGCAGGGCAAAAGTGTGACGTGTGACGTGTGACTCACTCACTCACTCACTCACTCAGGGACGGACAGCCGGTGGAGGTTTTGGTAGTAAATGCGACCTACGGTCGCAACAACAGGTATAATGGGGTTTGCATTAAAGGGGGAACCGGCACTGTGTCTGCAACACAGTCGGAGGCACAGACAGATACAGAGATCTCCATAATGGGCATAAAGGGACACAGACAAACATATACAGAGATCTCCATATATGGGCATAAAATGGATGCAGACAGACAGATACAGATATCTCCATGAGCATAAATGGACACAGGCAAACAGATGGTCAATACGGGTCCTACAGAGATCTCCATATATGGGCATAAAATGGATGCAGACAGACAGATAACTCCATATATGGGCATAAATGGACTCAGGCAAACAGATGGTCAAAACGGGTCCTACAGTGATCTCCATATATGGGCATAAAATGGACGTAGACAGACAGATATCTCCATATATGGGCATAAATGGACAGGTATAATATCTCCATATATGGGCATAAATGGAACAGGTATAATGGGGTTTGCATTAAAGGGCGGGGCATTCATTCCCTATTTACATTGTTCCCGAGTTGGCCAGGGCGCCCGACTGCTTCTAGTAACAGTAAATTAACCTAGTTGACGTCAGGTGTGTTGTTGTGTCTCAGCAAGATGAATACAGGATGTGTGTTTCTGTGGATGAATGTGGTTCTTCTTTGATGCACAGAAACACACATCCTGTTTTCATCGTGCTGAGACAGACAAAACACCTGACCTCAACTAGGTTTATTTACTGTGTTATTATAGTTTTTGGCAAGCGCATTACTTTCACTCTGCTACAATTCAAACAGAAATACTGTATAGATATCCACTATTACTCCACTATACGTGTGTGTGTGTGTGTGTGTGTGTGTGTGTGTGTGTGTATGTGTGTGTGTGTGTGTGTGTGTGTGTGTGTGTGTGTGTGTGTGTGTGTGTGTGTGTGTGTGTGCGCGCGCGTGCGTGTGTGTGCGTGCGTGTGTGTGTGTATGTGCGTGTGTGTCTTTGTGAAATTAAATGTCTTCTATGTACTGTATAGTATGTCCACTTAGAGTCATACAGTCATCCAAAAAAGCCTCTCACCCATTTGCTTCATGGCTTGGCACTTTATATATAGAGGTTTGTAAAGCTTCAAGAAATGGTGTGAGAAACACCATCCTTATCAGATCATATCCTGAGTGGAACATTCACAGGATACCTCTAGTGTGAGATCCAGTTTTTCTTGCTCTATTGGTACAGCATAAAGTGACGGCAGTGGCTCAGGGGTAGAGTGTCCACTTGGCAACCGGGCTCCCCCAGAGTTACTGTTGAAGTGTCCTTGAGCAAGACCCCCTAATTGCTCACGATGAGCAGGTTGGTGCCTAGCTTGGTTTCCTCCGCCAATGTGTATGAATGTGTGTGTGAATGGGTGAATGTAATGCTCAACCTCTGTAAAGTGCCTTGGATAAAGGTGTTATATACGGTAAATGCAACCATTTATAAAGTAGAGGGTCAAAATAGAAAATTCAAATTGTTGCTGTCTGGTTCCGTAGGTTGCAGTTTACTATCAGAATAGGTTGTCCGTATACGTCCGTCCGTCCGTCCGTCCGTCCGGACTTCAAAAGGTTTTTAAGCTTGTAGATCTTCTATTTTTGTTACTTTTGTGTGACACGTAATATGACGAAGTAGGGCATTCATTTACGGAACAAAACGTTAAAATATGGAGATAAGAGGTTTCTGCCCGATAGCACCGTAAAAAAATAAAAATCCCACAGTGAGTCAATTGTTTGGAGGTAAAAGAACAGGGAGGCAGAATGTGGGAGCAGAGATGATATCGTTGTCTGATTTAATGGATGAGTAGCATTTTGCCTTTCATCCTGTGTTATCCAATCTACCGCTGTAATTCACTTTATGTTGTAAGGAAATATTGAGCCAGGAAATTTTGAGAGAGACGGGAGAGGGAGAGAGAGGGAGAGAGAGGGAGAGAGAGAGAGAGAGAGAGAGAGAGAGAGAGAGAGAGAGAGAGAGAGAGAGTCGACCTCATGTACTCTAACGCTGCACTGCACTCCAGTATACTGCTGATATACTAACCCTTGGGTTTAAGGCTTGCATTACACACACACACACACACACACACACACACACACACACACACACACACACACACACACACACACACACACACACACACACACACACACACACACACACACACACGGTTGTATTCCACACCACAGGATTTTGAAGATTGATCACAACCACAAATGCATTAGACAGTATTTCAGTAATAATGCTAATTTCTTCAAAAAATGTATTGATTGTTTCTCAGCAATGTCATGAGCTGGCAAACAGCGTCAACAGAATTCTACAGTGACTTGTACTTTTAGGCCCTCAACCACTCTCAAAGAGAAAGGGGCATATTTCTATATATATTTCTATACATATATACATATCTCATTTTGAAAGTAGAAAGTGTGCTCAGTAGAGCGCAAATCTCCGCCAGGAGACACGACCCAATGATAGATACTTCCACATACTCCTGTGCACATACACATAGGTGTCACTTTGCAGTCCCTATATCTCTGTCTCTGACTGTCTCCAGAGTGCATGCACGCATGCGTGCACAGTGCACATCATAGGTGTCTCTGTGTGTCTCTCTGTCCAGTGTGTGCATACGCATGTGCACCTGTCAGAGGGGTATGTTGACATGTTCAGTAGGTTTGGGGTAATCAGGCTTTAACAGCATCACTCTCCTCTGAATGAGCGCATCATACATTAGATGCTGCAGTCTTTACGTGTGTGTGTCTCTCTCTGTCTGTGGTGTGTAGTATGCAGTGTGCAGTGCTGTGTGGAGCCAGTAGCAACTTCACCACAACAATGTTGGTGTATTCCCTGAGAAATGTTTTACATGCACAGATTACCATCTACGACGCAATATGCTTCAGCCCAACGCCGGAATGAGAGTGTGTGCCCTTGCACCACCTGATTGGTTATTTTCACTCCACTGCTGAGCAGGCACATAGCCTGAGGGATGGTGAGTCTGAGAATATGAATACACAAAAATAATAATAATAATAGTTATTGGTGACCGATGTAAAAACATATTTGGGGGATTTTTGGGGCTTTTCATTCTTTAGAGAGAGAGATGAGCAGTGACACGCAGCAACGGTTGTCGGGATCCGGATTCGAACCTGCGATATGTGCTGTCAGTGCTGTCAGGCATTAGTGCCTCTATGGGGCCTTTTCCACCGGCAAAGAACCGGTTCCAGAACCAGTGCCGGTTCAACTTTCTTGGAACCTTGGTTCGTTCTTGCGAACCGGCTTGCGTTTCCACCAGATTGAACCATGATTGAACCAGAGGAACCAAGGATTTTGTGGTTCCCGTTCGGAACCAGCTTTTACCAACCAACTCCGGTTCTTGGTGGAAAAGCTCACCTCTGGTTCATCCCATAGGTGGGAGAAAGAACCAGAACCAGTTCTTTGCTGGTGGAAAAGGCCCTTTTTGTTCTTTGGCCTACTTTCAGCGTGCACATGATATTTGATGCTGATTGGGATGGTAGTTTGTGAGATTTTCTGCAAAGGCCCACACACATAACCCCCCACCCACCCAACCACACACACACACACACACACACACACACACACACACACACACACACACACACACACACACACACACACACACACACACACACACACACACACACACACACACGCCTTTGGCAAGGCACAAACAATCTGTAAAATCCCACCTGTGGTGTGTCTCACCAGGACTTTCTCTCTAACGCTGGTGTTCTGCTGAAATTCTACTCCCAGCTGGAATTAAACTCCAATTTCTATTAACATCATGCTCTTTGTTAGAACTCAACTCAACTATTTTTGGCAATATCAAATCAATATATGAATTCTGTTCTGTCTCCTTCTTCCACTTCTTCTTCTTCTATTTCTACTTCTTCTTCTTCTTCTTCTTCTGCTATTGAACCTCTGTCCTTGTATCCCTTCTTCCCACCATTGTTTGATATATGCTAGTTAAACATCTACTGTATTAAATGCCTAAATTGTAAATTGTTAATTCTTCCCCTTCTTCCTCTTTGAATACCTGTATGCCCACAATCGAAACAACCCTCAGGGCTTTTTGTGTTATCTTTTTGTAGGCTACCTGATGTACTGTTTGCAAGTATTCAAATCAATCAATCAATCAATCAATCAATCAATCAATCAATCAATCAATCAATCAATCATCAAATGCTCTCCCTGTCCCATTGCTGCACATGGCAAGTAAAATTCTTCACATTTCATCTAGCCAACAGCAAGAACCAGGCTTCTTTTCTCTTAAAATACATATCTTAATGGATTAAATGCACTGAAAGCTTGTTCAAAACTAGGAATGAGGCGCTAGTGAGTGCCCATGCTGAGTGCGATGGGCTGCTTCTGACAGCACGCCTGCCTCGTTTCGTCCAAATTACCACAACATGTGGCAGAAGCTGCCAAAATCTATTTCATCAGTCACTTGTGCACACATGCACAAACGCACCCTCTAAGCTGTCATCACCACAATAATTCAACAAAAACTGCCAAGGAAAGATTCATTGCCACACGGTGATTCGGCCTCTATTGACATTGGAGAGCAATTGGAGCACAAACACCACCTGTTTGCTTGTGTTTCTTGTTTGGCCAAGCAGCAATTGTCTGGGTCTCAGTCTCCAATGACTGACAAAGTATTCATTGTGCTGTGTACTCTACATTACATGTACAGGCTATTCTGGGATGAATATTTGAACTCTGATGACCCCAGTGCATACATTTCAGCAGTTCAAAATTAATCTCTTGGCTACAATAGCTGAGCTCAGGTTACCCTTGCCCGCTTGAGGTAGAGATTAGAAATCAAATTCAGCCTGGTTAAACTCAGTCTGTAATTTGCCCTACAGTACCAACACACAAATAATTTCCATCCTTATTTAAAATATGTATTTTTACCACAGCACACATAAGATGTTTGTAATTGATTAGGACAACTACTCCATTTTGTGACAGATGAACCCCACAATTCAGGCAATAATAACAGGCAATATAGGTTGTGAGGTTCAGCCGCCAGGATACAGGTGAAATAAGAGTTTTTGCGATGATGGCTGTTTGTGGCGGCCCCTATTGGCAAAAGTGTATTGAGTGAAGTAGATTTTCTGGTTTCACAAATCGAAAGCCCATTCATTTTCCCCATAGATATTTCTGAAAATGTTTATATAAATGATTCTAAGTCTGGAACAAAGCCATCCGGGGTGGCAGTGGCTCAGGGGTAGAGAAACCGTCATTAGAACACAGAGGGTTCCCGAAAGGGTCCCAGTTCGATCCCAGGCTCCCCGAGAGTTAGTGTCGAAGAGTCCTTGAGCAAGACTCTGAACCCCAAGTTGCTCCCGGTGAGCAGGTTGGTGCCTTGCATGGTTTCCACCGCCATCGGTGTATGACTGGGAAAAATGTATGTACTTTCAATCCGTGGAACCAGGAAAATGGCCGCCACCGCTATGCCCTACAGCCATAGAGCTATAATAATAATAGAGAGGGCAACTGATATCCCCGCCCGTCCACTTGCATTGAGTTGCTCACCCAGCGCATGAAGCGTACTTCCGCGTTTGAAACGCCTCTGAAACGTGACGTAGTGGGTCAACTATTTGGCCTCTTAGCCAATCACAACGGTCGGGGAGCGAGAAACGGGGAGGCGGGGGTAGCGGGGGGCTATCTGCCTCTGTTTGAATAGTTGACCCAACTGCAGTACCTCAAACGGCCACCATGTACTTTTTGCTTCAAAGCGCCCCCAGGGTTCTGGGGGCTTGCCTACAGCCACGAGGCCACCCAACATGCCTTTCCAATGTCCTGTCTGTGACACATGGGTGGTGCTAGAAGAAAGGCCAAAATATATGAATATGGTTCATCTTGCAATCTGCCAGCTAACCCTAACCCAGATTATAAAATATCCTGGATGTGTGCAATGATGACATTTTGGCTTGTGGGTGGTGCTAGTGGAAAAGGTTGGTTACTTATTTGTCCAGGGAACAGGAATGCACTTGTCAAGTATCATACTGTATGTCCATTCAAATTTGATCTTGTGTGCAAGTGGAAAAGTGGAAGTTAAGGTCTAAATGTGGTGTGGGAGGAAAGGGCATTGTGTCACCAACATCAGTAGGACTCATCCGTCAATGGCAATCTGCCCAATAGATTTAGAGATACTACTGTATATTGTGTTTTATTGGAAATTTTGGCCTAAGGGTGGCACTACAGCCAAGCCAATTGGGACACCAAAATCGGCAGAGCTCATCCTCTTCTTTGAGAATGAATGTGCTCAGCAAGCAAGCATGACAAATCAGTCATTAGATTTAGAGATATCTTGTGGAGCAAGTGGAACATTATTTGGCCTAAGGGTGGCATTAGAGGAAAGAACAAGGGCTCACCAAAATCAGTAGGAGACATCCTCTGGGGTTTATGAAGGTGCACAGCAAATGTTATGGCAATTCTTGCCAGTAGATTTCAGTATACAAGTATTTTCTTTGGGACTAAAGTGGTGGATTGGTGGAGGGAAGGCCCAAACAGCATTGCTCCTTAGAGCCTAAAATGCACCTAAAGGTTCAAGACAAGACCGAATTAAAAAGGACAGATTGTGACGTTCTATCAATAGCGTTCAGAAGCACTCAATCAAACCTTTATCTCTAGTGCACATTTTCATTCATTCTTATTCATTGTGTGTGTGTGTGTGTATGTGTGTGTGTGTGTGTGTGTGTGTGTGTGTGTGTGCGTGTGTGTGTGTGTGTGTGTGTGTGTGTGTGTGTGCGTGCGCCCGTTGCGTGTGTGTGTGTGCGCGCGCGTGGGTATGTGTATTTGAAGGGACCTATATCATTTTCCTCATACCTACTTATAGTAATTGGACCAGAAAGTAGACATACTTGCTTAACTGTTTATATTGACTAATGTTTCATTGTTGTAGACTAATTATACTAATCCTGTGCCCGGGGTGTGCGATGAGGGAATGAATGTAGGAGTCTCAGAAGTAAAGTTGGAGAACCCAGACCGGTGCCCGTTGGGCAGAATAGTCACCATCGAACATTGTGCAATATCCGTTGTATCCGTCTGTCTGGCTTGCACTCGTCAGTTGGGAATTGTTACCATGGTGGCGACACTGTTTAGTATCAGTGATGTCAGCATGCAGACAGACAGTCAGACGGCGGACAGACATTCTGTACATTCATAATTAATTACACCTGGATCCAGGTGTAAGATGGATTCTCGATCACGTCATTGCATGTTGCTATTAAACCTCTAATTTAACAACTCTATAGGAGACATACAGTATTCATATCTTTTAGCATGATATTGAGTTTTAAGATGGATTTTACCTCTAGCCCTGAGCAAAAGTATTTACAGTATTTATTGCCTAACCGCTGTATGCAGTATATCACAGTTATACATTTTTAATGAATGTCTCAATCTCCATCAGTCTCCTCAAATGTATGGGAGAGATGTTTGCAAACACGAAATGCTGACAGGAATGTTGAAGGGAAATAAATAAATAATAGTCAGAAAGCCTGGACAATCTCATTGAATATTGATTAAATCCCCACTCCAATCAAAAACAAGCCACTCCATATTTACCCAAGCTGTTACATGTCCTACAAAATCTAATTAATTAAATTAGTGCAATATAAACTCCCTTTGATGGATTTAGATCCTTTATTACACAGGGATCAAAGCGATCGGTTGTGCAATCAGAGGCAGACCAAAAACACAGGGAATGAAAACAAAAACGGATTGGCTTAAAAATAAAGTGGCTGGTGCAAGGTAAATGCCAGGACTGTCAATAGATAATTATCTATAGAAAAAGCAAACCTCTCTCTATCTTTCTTTGTCTCATTTGACACTTGCCCCTCTCCCCTCCATACTTCTGATTCCCTCTCTCTTTCATTTCCTTCAATTTCTATCAGTTACAAAGGTGAGGAATCCCTGTTGGTAACATCGCTCCATCGCCATAGGCCAGATGATATCCTGGGCCACTCATGGAACACACACTCAGCACACTCTCTCTCTCTCGCACGCACGCACGCAGGCAGGCAGGCAGGCAGGCAGGCAGGCAGGCAGGCAGGCAGGCACGCACGCACGCACGCACGCACGCACGCACGCACACACACACACACACACACAGTCACACAACGTCTTGTCTACTTTTTGCACCCAACAGTGCTTTTATTTTTGACTTGTTCGGTGGTTACAAAGCATTTAATATGCATCTCAAAAGTTTGCATTTTTCTTCTGACACTATCTGTCCCCTTCTGTAGCCTGTCACCCCCACCCTGGCTTCACCCCTCCCTCTGGGCTCTCCAGCACCTATCACCGCAGCTGAGTGACACCAACAAGCAATTACTGCCAGGTGAGAATGTGACACTTTTCACAAATCACTTAGCTGAGAGATTGCTTTTCTATATCTGGCCCCAGATTGTGTCTGGATAACCCCACTACTCAAGTAGACACACCACGCGCACGCACGCACGCACGCACGCACGCACGCACGCACGCACGCACACACACACACACACACTTAAGAATGTCTCTCTGTCTCTGCACGCAGCGGAATATGAGGAGAAGAGAGAGAGTGAGGGTGATATTAAGTTATAGCCAACAGTAAACACTAACGGTTATCCTAATCACAGTGATGTGCTATGATGCTATGACACAATATGACAGGATATGATACGATACGATACGATACGACACGATACGATACGATACGATACGATACGATACGATACAGGGCTGTGAGGACTGCGAGCCATGTTACTTTTGGGTGCAAGGTGACTTGTAAACAAACAATTTTAACTTTGGATGCTGGAGAGTTGTTCTTAAAATGTCTAGCCAATGAACTTTTGCCTGCTCTGGGACAGATGATGGAACAGAGGCATCATCCTGGGAAATCTTGCTCTTGTGTGTCTGCTTCTGCTCATGAACAGTGCTCTGGGCCTCTGACTCAACAGCCACCCCCGCTCTCTCAGGTTCATCACCTACTGTGACCGTCTCTGACCTCAGTTCACTTGGAAACCTCCGTTGCTATTGTCTCAGCATCCTTAGCGACCTCCGTTGCTCTGACCTCAGTCTCCTTCCTCGACAACCTGACCTGCCACAGCCTCAAACTCAGTGGTGGCTAGTGGCTACTGCCTCCACCTCTTCCACTATGGCTGCTACACCATCAGTCACCTTAAAGGTGATACACCAGGCATTTAAAAAGTATTTATGTCATATTGTTTATGTCCCAAAAACGTTTTTCAAAAGGTTCGAGGCTAAATTACCACTCCTGAATAGAGAGCCTCTCATTTTTGAATGGCTCTCAGAGCATTTTCAGCTGCAGTACCACCTTTGGCCTGAACTGCGCAAATCTGGACAGCCTGTTTTGAGAACCCGTGGGATGCTTTTAACCTCCACCTTCCCAAAACCAGAGAAAGACACAACGGTATGAAATGGGACTTTGTGAGGATAGAAGGTGCTAGTAGGACCCCAAAAAAAGGTTTTAAAATAGGAAAAGTGAAATTTCATGGTGTATCACCTTTAACTACCTCACTAAAAGTAAAGCCTACCCACTGTATATAGCGAGAAAGAGAGTGAGAGACAGAGAGTGAGAGACAGAGAGAGACAGAGAGCTACAAATGATGAACAATATTGTTCAATGTCTTGGATCATTCTTGCATCTTGTTACTCCTCAGTCATTCTCTCTTTTTTTTGTTCTTCTGTCACATGCTTTGTCTTTCATTCTGCATACACATCAAAGCAGCCCCATGAATGCCTGACATGGCCAGTCAGTGCAAATCTCTCAGAAAGTAAAGCTGTCCTTTTCATTCTGGATGTCTATGATATATATAAGAATTGATGAATGAGGTTCAACATTTCAATATTTAATTACATTTTTTCTCTCTTTGCCCTAACTGGAGAGTCTATTTTGAAGATGTGTGGTTGACGTGGTTCAATGTTGAGTCAATTTAAAGACACGTGACTAAAATAAATATTATTATTATTATTAATTTGAGCCAGAAGCGGTTGAAACATGTTCAACTCACTAGTCTAGTCTAGTAGACATCTAGTCTGTGGGGGGAAACACTGCTTCAAGCTAAACTATTGCATCCAGTGTAAACACAATAGAGCAACAGGTTTCCTGCTGTTAAATTAACATCATAATTTGTTATAGCATCCGTTGTGAACGTACCATTATTGTCTCACCTTACTTCGCTCCAATTATGGACTTATGGTTATAATTTCACTGTTACAGATTTCCATTGTCAGAGTAAAATCATGAGAGTTTTGATAGAGTTGGTGCCACTCCCTTCATCTTGATTGTTTGTTGGTCATAAAACTCAAACACATACTAGAGGTCCTCACACCTGTGTCACACCGCCAATCCGAACTACAGTATATGCCCATGGAGATCTCTATATCTGATAGTCCTTAATATCCCTTTATTGTCTCCACCAGCCGAAAGCTTGGGGGAGAGTATGTTTTCGCCCCTGTCCGTCCGTCCGTCCGTCCGTCCGTCCGTCCGTCCGTCCGTCCGTCCGTCCGTCCGTCCGTCCGTCCGTCCGTCCGTCCGTCCGTCCGTGCGTGCGTGCATCCGTGTGTCCTCCAGTTTGTTACCAGCTAATCTCCGGTGCCGTTGGCCCCTAGCGTCACCAGGAGGCCAATTTGTGCAAAACTACCTTTTGGCCAGTACTCCTACAGATTTTGTTCAAAAATCACGCAAATCGGTAGACAGTATCTCTACAGTCATGTGATCGACATGGATCTGTCTGATTGTCCATATTCCATCGCGATTGGCTGAGATTGGCTTTCAAAGTCTGTAAGATTGGTCAGTTTTGAACAAAATGCCTCAAATCACGAACACAGCGTGCAATTTTTGTGAACTTGTGCACGCACATTCCCACTAGGCCGAGGAAGAAATGCCACTTCAAACTTTTCAAATCAGCCTCATGGTGGCGCTATAACAGGCCACCTGGCCTGGTGGAGACCTGTGCTCGGAAGAGCCCTGCTTCTAGTTGCCCATTATATGGATTGCATGCTTGAACCAATTAGCTAGCCTATACTTTGCAAGGTCCAAAGTCATCTAAGAATTTCTCATTATTCCATTTAGCTTCCCAAAAGCATCTTGTCTTGTCTTGTCTTGAACGTTCTCTAAATCAATACCTTCTCAGAATTGAAGAGAGCGTGTGTTACCTTTAGCAAGGACACTCGCTAATGATTCCACATTCACCCATCAACGTGATCTACACAAGCTGAGATAAGATTAAATGTGAGCAGAAAAGATGAGAGGATAAATCGTCTCTGTTGAATTATGGTTTATTTTGTTTGTTTTTTCAAAGATGATATTGGTGTCTGGAGTGTTGTAGTGTCCAAGTAGAGGTTTAATATTTGGGCCAGTAGCCAAGGAGCTTGTAGTGTATTTTGACTCCTGTGTTGTTATGAGAACTGAAACTAAATCAACATAAAATCTATGGTCACACTCCAATTGTATGTGTTTGAGAATGCATTGTGAGCATGTGGATTATAGCCTACAGTTGTGCAGAGTACGTTCCACTCAGAACGGCACTCAGTTAAAGCCTTAGCCAGGCGTTCCAATGAGCTGTGTTTGCGGAAGGAAAGGGGAGGCAATCATTTTCACTGCAGTAACAACTACAGGTTGCCTTTTAAGTGGGTAATTGAATTGGGAGGAATAACGTTTCGCTCCGTCCTCTATAGTGAAATACCTCACCGTCAGGAAACAGAAGTGGCTCACACATAGACATAGAAAGGTAGACGCCTCCTCAGCTCTGGGGCGTTGGTAAAAGAGGACTGGCAAGAGCCTCTTGCCAAGAGGTGTGGAACTGTGTAAGCCTGGAAGGAGAGTATGAGTATTAGTCCAGGCGTTTCAGGCAGTATTTTGATGTAATCGTGCACATTATGAAAGAAGCATGAAATTTGGCACACAGTTAGAACATGCCATATGGAACATTTTTGGCTATAGCGGCATCGCAGATTTGTCTTGGGAAACTTGTGGGAGCCAATTAAAGTTGGGCTCTCATAGACTTTACTATAGATAAAATAATACAAAAAATACATATGCTTTAAGTAGCATGTGAGGGGTCAAACTAGGTGTTTTTGGGGATTCTGAATCCAATGCAAACATTTGTTTGCAGGAAAAACATTCCTTGGGCTAAAAACGGACCCCATAAAACTATGGTTTAGTGATGAGTCATCACTTTTCAAAGTTTTGTGGCGGCCATTTCTCGGAAAGGAATGTTTTTCATGCAAAACAAATTCAGAATTCAGAATCCCGAATAACACCTAGTTTGACCCCTCACATGCTACTTAAAGCATATTTATTTTTTGCATTATTTGACTCTGTAGTAAAGTCTATGAGAGCAACTTTGATTGGCTCCCACAAGTTTCCCAAGACAAATCTGCGATGCCCCTATAGCCAAAAATGTTCCATATGGCATGGTCTAACTGTGTGCCAAATGTCATGCTTCTTTCATAAAGTGCACAATGTTTGCCTGAAACGCTCTGACTATATCTGCCCATAGAGTATATGACTCTGCCCCCTGCAGTGGGAAAGAGGGAGTCCCGCATCTGATTGGCCTACCGAGCATCCGTCCTTCATAATTCCGGAAGCTTGCCAGTCCTGTTTTACCAGTCACGCCAATGAACTGCAGTGGCGGAGGAGGTATCTAGCTTTTTATATCTGTGGGCTCACATGTCCATCTACAGTACACCCTCCTTAAGTAACCAAACAGTAGGGGTCAACGACGACAAGGGACTACAATGCATTAAACAGGTATTAGTTATCTTACATATTTTATTTACATGACAATGCTGCGCTGTACAGTATGTTTACTTGAACATACAGTACACTGCAAAATTATGTCTGAACACTGCTCTGGAACATAAACAGGCCAACGATAAGTTCAGGCCAAACACGTAAATATGCATAAACTAATATAACACTTTCACATTCTCTTCCACATAGACACACTCAGAAAAAGGTAATGGGATTTTGCAAGTGCTGCCCGCAGTGTGTACCAACCTGGATAAAGGTCAAAATGAGTTCTGGCCAAGGGCAAAGGCCCATTCCCCTCTCCTCTGTCCTCCTAACTTAACTCTTCCCACTGTGCCTTTTGCCAAGTCAACTCCTGGTGCTTCTGTATGTTTGTTCATTAATCTCTCTGTGTGCTGACAGGAATCTGTCTGCCTAAGCTCCTAATGCATCATCTCCGTGTGTGGCTGGGGCTGACACCGCCTGTTAGCCTCCCTTTTTAATCGCTTCATTAGCAATTACCACAGGATGCAGAGGAACAGGCTGCAGCAACACACTCTCCAAGTGCGTAACTTCCCGCACATCCAGAGAGGGGAAACGTGTGTCTATCCGCCGTCATTATTTATGAAGGTGATAGTTTGAAACAAGGCTTAAGTGGTTAACTTCTGGGTGTGTTTAACATGAGGTAGAAACAAGTTTAGCGACTCTTAAACTGAGGTAGCAGTACTGGTCCAAAGACAAGTGCTCTATCCACCTCTTTCCGCGGGAATTTACTGGAGAATTTTTTGCACCACACTTCCGGTTAACAGCAGACATACAAGCTCACGTCGCGTCGCAGATGCAGCCGTTGTGAGCTTGTAGATCACACTCGGCTGCGACGCCGGAAGCTCCGTCCAACTTCTGCGCAATGCACTATGGGATGTTGGAAAGTTGTGAATACTGATTGAGCTTCCCAGACGAGACGGGTCCGACTGCAGTACACAGCCTTGGAGGAGGCGGGCATTGGAGGAGGCGGGCATTGGAGGAGGCGGGCATTGGAGAGCCTTGTAGGGAGCCTTGGAGGGGGCGGGCCTTGGAGCTGTCCATTTCTTAAAGGTATATGACGCTCTGAATGAAACTGAATGAAACTGAGACAGGTTTGAACAAACTTACTGCACAGTCAAACTAATAAATGACAAGCATTTAACTTACTCCTTTTTCTGAATTATTATATTATTATAAAATAATTGACAAGCATTAATAATCATAATCATTTTATAATATAATCATTGAGAAAAAGGTGTAAGTTATAACTTACTTAGAAAAAGGAGTAAGTTAGTCTAAAACTCCTTTTTCTCAATGATTATATTATAAAATGATTATGATTATTAATGCTTGTCATTCTAATATTTGTTTTAAATAATCATTATTTAAAACAAATATTAGAATGACACGCATTTAACTTACTCCTTTTTCTCATTGATTATAAATTATTATGATTATTAATAATCTCTCGACCACGGAGTGACGGCAGCGGAGGTCCGTGAGAGGTGCCGTGGGACCCCCACATGGTGGCCGTGAGTCGGCCGTCCTGCGGGGGTCTCTCGCCGCCCGCTGCGGTCGCCCCGTTGTCGGCGGCGAGAGACACCCCGGTGGAGGGTTCACGTGAGTCGGCGACCGCGGAGGTCTGTGCGGAGGGGGGATCCCTCGCCGCACAGACCTCCTCGGTCGCCCCGTTGTCGGCGGCGAGAGACACCCCGGTGGAGGGTTGACGTGAGTCGGCCACCCTGCGGGAGTGCGGGGGTCTCACGCCGCTGACCACGGGGTGACCGCAGCGGAGGTCCGTGAGTAGTGGTCTCCCGGTGGTAGCCGTGAGTCAGCCGCAGCGGAGCCGCAGTGGAGGTCCGTGAGATGTGCGGGGGTCTCGCTGCTGATCCCCGCACGGTAGCCGTGAGTCAGCCGCAGCGGAGCCGCAGCGGAGGTCCGTGACAGCGGAGGTCCTCTCACGGACGTCCGCTGCGGCTGACTCACGGCTACCGTGCGGGGATCTGTCGACCCTCCACCGGGAGACTACTACTCACGGATCTCCCGGCCACGATCACCCCGTGGTCGGCGGCAAGGGAACCCCGCAGGGCGGCTGACTCACGGCTACCGTGCGGGGATCCGTCGACCCTCCACCGGGAGACCCGATGGTCACCTCGCCTCGCCGATGACCGTCACCTCGCCTCGCCGGTGACGGTCAACGGCTCCGCCGGGGCTATAGCGGCGGGGGCCTCGCTGCTGACCACCGGGGTGTCTCTCACCGCTGATTTATTATTAAAAGAAACTTACTATATTATTAATATAGAAACTATTTACTGTATTATTATTATTACTATATTAAAATAAACTATTTACTATATTATTAATATAGTAAATAGTTTCTTTTAATAATTTTCTTAAAGAAACCTGTTATTTTCCTGTGTTCAATAAGAATTAATAATCCATGTCGTTGTAGTATTCTAAAAACGACTGGGCGCCGGTGGCTGTGTTGGGTGGCGAAAACAGCCGATCTACAAGCCCACAAAGCGTTGCGCTTGCTTGCGTTGTGAGCTTGTAGGTCTGCTGTTTTCAGCACCTCCAAGGCCCGCCTCCTCCATGATTCTATTGGATACTATGAACCTTTCTAATCCGCCTCCAGCTCCTCCAATGCCAGCCTCCTCCAATGCCAGCCTCCTACTGAGTACTGCAATCGGACTGTATTGTCCCAGACATAAGTAGGCTATACCATTAACTCTTTAACTGCCAGAGGTGAAACACTCTGTGTGTGTGTGTGTGTGTGTGTGTGTGTGTGTGTGTGTGTGTGTGTGTGTGTGTGTGTGTGTGTGTGTGTGTGTGTGTGTGTGTGTATTTTGAGTTACAGTATGGGTAATCCCCCTACAGCAATGTGCATCTGGTAATCTGGTAGCCAGAATATTGTGTCCTGTCAACCCAACTTGCAACTATTGTCATTCTGAACATGTACTTGACTTTCCTGGATTTTCCAATTATTATTCTTGTGGGTGGAACGATAGTGGGGGGGAAAGCTCAGTGACGCTTGTTAGTGCAAGTAGGTGCCCAATCATTTGTAATTATTTTGATGAAATTGTGATGAGCATTCACCATTCAGTGAACCTGAACCAAACATGTAATTTGTTCAAAGATATTATTATGCATGACTTGGCATAGTACTGAATCAGGATATACTCCAACTAATATTCACTTCAAAGCGAGCAGGTTTTCCCTATAAATAAATCTATAAGCAAGCCCTTATTTGTTCATTTATAGTGGGCCAAAGCACCAAATTCATACTGGCTTTGTGGTGTCAGGTTCAATGGGCATGTGTATCATTGAGTACAATTCCTCTGTGTGTGCTTAATCATCCTGCTGCAATGGCCTTCTAGGTCTCTGTAATCGGCTTCACAGACCTTGGCCCAGGTACCTGGATGGAGAAATAAGGCCCCTTCCCACTAATCTGACTGTGTATTAGTTTCTCTGTCTGTGGGTACCTGCGAGCAATTATGTGTGTGTGTGTGTGTGTGTGTGTGTGTGTGTGTGTGTGTGTGCGTGCGTGCGTGCGTGCGTGCGTGCGTGCGTGCGTGTGTGTGGGACGGGTGTGGGTGTGGGTGTGTGTGAGTCTGCGTGTGTGTTTACTATACACTTATACATGCTCTCTTGAATTTTCTAGTTAGGGCATCCTTTTGTATGTGTGTGAGACTCACCGGGAAGTGGAGGTTATTTTGACACAGCGGCGTTCATCTTTCCCCATAACACCCTTCAGCATATTGACTTCCTAGACTCATCTATTCTCATTTATGAAACGATGTCAAAACTCCATGGCAACCATTCTAGCAATAGCCTTGGGTCCGCTAACCAGGGGAGAAAAAAAGCTGGGTATAATAGAGTATGGGCATGGATTGCACACACACGCACGCATAAACACAAAAACAAAAATGATAGTGGAAAAAAAAAGGTTTAGCATACTACTCCTCCCACAATCTTCGCGGTACACACTCAAGCCATATGTCAAATCGCCCGGCTTCATCGGGAATGGTGCGCTTCCATTTTGCGAGATACCTTGAATAGTTTAATTCATACAGTAATTTTCACATCAGGATACTAATTGTATCCAATCAAGAGAACTCAGGCAGGATACAAGTGACATTGAAAGTGATGACACAAAACAAATGTTGTCACCTACTGTACCTGAAAATGTATTTTCTGTACATCAAAGAAGGGGAGGACTCTGTTCCCCATCCATGTGTATTTGTGTCCAGTTTGGAGATGCTGCAGTCCACACACATAACACAATTAGCAAACTGTATGTTGGACAACATCCAAGCTTTCAGAATCCACGATTAATTATTTTTCTGCTCATATCTCTCAGCCTTTGAAGACTTGTAAATTTCCCCAATTACATTCTTGTTGTAATTAGTGACAGTGTAATTATGGGGTGTACACACCAAGTTGTGGTTTGATATGGAAACAAGGAAATCATATTTGCATTTATGTACAATTATTCGTATTATTTTCCCCCTTTACTTTTCACCGTGGTTTCATCTTTGTATCACAATATTTTTGTGTTCATTATTTATTTATTCCTTTTTTATTTATTTAGCTATGTATTCCCTGCAGAGAAATTTTGAGGTAAAAAATATGGGATGGAGGAAACACACACATACTCGCACACACGCACGCACACAGACACAGACACAGACACAGACACACACACACACCCACACACCCACACACACACCCACACACACACACACACACACACACACACACACACACACACACACACACACACACACACACACACGCGCAAACTTTATTACAGCAATCAGCAAAGCGTAACTCAGGATTCTTTTTTTACATAAAAATCATTTGCATAATTCAATTCCCAGTACATTATCAGAACCCAGTATCTGTTTAATGCTTTAGCAAAACCAGTAATGTTTTTTAAGTCATTGAGAGATTATATTTTCACCCCCATTATGCCATCTCCACGGTTGCTACAATCTCCTTGGTGATTTGTAATCAGATTTTTATTTCTTCTTCCTGTCATGCCACTAGTGGTATATGACTTGAACAATTAAACTTGGCTCATTTGAATTCAGCGTTTAACCCTGCAAGGCCCACTGTCGCTTTTTGCACACATTTATATTTGATCAAAAAAAGAGTTTAAATAATTAGTTTTCCTGTTCTTTTTTCACCTAAACATCACCATTAGGTCCTATTGTTTAGTATTACAATGCCATTGGCATGTTATTATTGTGAAAGATATCCCCCAAATGTAAATTATAGTATGATTTATGGCTATAAAACCTTACAAAAACATAAAAAAAAACATAACATTTTCCTCTCCAAAGTACTCCTTTTATTATTTTTGCAAGTAGAAATTAATTCGGGCCTAAGGCTCTATAGAGCATAGCAGTGGGTGTGGTTTACTGGTGCCACAAAAAAAATCTCCCATTCATTTTTCCCATAGACTTATGCCAAAACATATTTATCACAATTATTTTAAGCCTAGAATCAAGCCATCCAGGATCCTGGTGAATCATGACCATAACCTTGGATTCTGTGAAAAGAAAAAGAAATCGCTAAACCATGGGTATAGAGGGTATGCGCGTGACATCATTGTACCCTGAGGTTATGCTGGAAAGCCTACTGAGTGACCCAAAACAAAGAGTCAGTAGGAGTGAGAAGGAGTCAGGAGGAGTGTCCCAACGAGCGCTTGAGTGGCATATGATCGATACCCTATATTTATTAAATGTAGTATCATACAGTATATATACGAGAGAGATTATATATATATATATATATATATACATATATATACATATACATATACATATACATATACATATACGTAGGAAGATGACGTTTAAGAAGACAACCTCCCACTGCTTCTTTTCAGGAAGGGACCGCACACTCTAACGAATGACGATGGACATGACTCAATGCTTAATTTATTTTTTATTTAGCATGTGCATGACGTGTTTCGCTGTGTGATAGGGCATTCACGAATAGTGATTTTTCGGTCTAGTAGTGACAGTTGC
Organism: Nannobrachium achirus; assembly: GCF_963921795.1. NCBI lineage: Eukaryota > Metazoa > Chordata > Actinopteri > Myctophiformes > Myctophidae > Nannobrachium > Nannobrachium achirus. The sequence continues at coordinate 25,060,525 of NC_137817.1, forward strand.
ATTAGCCTGCTCTTCCTCCATCCGAGTTTGCCGGCTTGCCGCTTTTTTTTCCCACTGGTAATTAGTTCCGGGAGACGAAACGTGACGCATGACATCAGTATAGATAGAGCATTAACAAATTCATCCACCAGGGGCATTAACAATTCATTCTTATGACTTCCTATCTAGCCAAGCTGTATAAGCCCTGAAGATTTTTTATTTATTTATTAGAGAGAAAAATATGATATTCGAATATTCGGTGAATGCCCTACTGTGTGGCTTATCAGGTGCTATTTATATACGTAGGCCTATTAACTCTTACTGTGCCGATCCCGAACTAGTTCGGCTTTATTTCGGCCTTTTTATCGTTCGGGGTGCCGATCCCGAAGTAGTCCGGCTTTTTATATAAAATTAAAAAAACACCCAGAGGCCTTACCGAAGCACCGGGCTAAATTTTCGAGCCGGCCGTCGGCCGCGATCTGTTTACATCGGCCCGCGAGAGCGTCGCGCCGCCGATATTTGCCGTCCACTCCAATGCAATCCAGGATCTTTAGAGCTCATTTTCTCTGTTCCATGCATATCCATGAGGTGCACAAGGTTTAATCACGGCTAAATCGCCGAAAATAGGGCTTCTAAAATGCTTGGTAGCCAATAGCTAACTTCAAGCTAACTTCATCCTGTTCCTGTTCATGACACAAAGGAAAGTGTTCAGGCGCGTCATGGCTGCGCACGGCTTGTGCATATACAGCGTATGTCTATGGTGGATTCTCTGGCCATTGGGCACCCTCATGTGGTGATTCCGGGCACTGGATGATAGCACCTGACGAAGCCACACGGCTTTGTCAGTTTCTTTTTTTTTTTGTTCACAGAATCCAAGGTTTTCACCAGGATCCTGGATGGCGATTCTAGGCTTAAAATAATTGATATAAATATTTTTGTAAATGTCTATGGGGAAAATGAATGGGAGCTTTTTAGTGGCATCAGTACACCACGCTCACTGCAACTGTATGCCCTATATAAACATGTTTTAACTCTCCTACTGCCAGATTATTTATTTATTTATTGGGTCTGGTGCCATCAAAAAGCGGCTTACCTTTGCGACGTTATAGTAGATAGACATTTATTTATTTATTTATTTATTTATTTATTTTTTGATTGTGCAATAGTGCACTTTGGTCTGCCAGGCTGCAGAGGGCGGCGTCATGCGAGAATGAATGTGAATTTGCCTGTTATGTGTTGCCGTACATTCAGACCAGTCACTGGCCACAGAGCCTTACAGCCAGAGGAAATCAACAAGGAAGTGAATTGGTCTCCGTTGATGTTAACGCATAATGGATTTTTTACACCATCACCGCGGAAAATGTGTTTACAGTACACGGCGGCGCGACCCCTCATCAGCTTCAACAAGGTAAACGAACGAACGAACGAACGCGAACGAGCGCCGTATTGGCGCGGAGGTCTCTTGAGAATTGGGGCGAACAGGAACGTCCAAAGCAGTAGGGGAGTTAAGAGAGACAATAAATAAAGTAAATACAGATTGGAGTATTTCCAGTTGCCAACTGTGCTCTCTGAAAATAGCCAATCTACAAGCTCACAATGTGTCAACGCGACACGCTGTGGGCTTGTAGATCGGCTATTTTCAGAGAGCCAACATAAAATGTCAGAGTATCGGCAAGGCCCAATATGTTGGACAAGTGATGTTTTCTTATAGTGGATCTCTAATATTTACCACAGTTACAGGACTCTATGGATCAGACTGTCTGACAGCGGGTTATTTACTTTTAAAGGATTGTGTGAGCACATCGGACTCCTCAGGAAATACAATAAACCCCCAAACACACAAGTAGAGAGGTATGACACACAGCCACAACAGCACATTATTCCAGTTTGCCGGGGGGGGAATAAAAACCAACGGACAGTGAATCCCGGATAGACAATTGTCCTTGATTTCCCTCTATCCCTCCCTGTCAATCTACACTATCTCTCTCGTCTTGCATTCAAATGGCATTTGATAGTGAAAAGCTCAGAAACTAATTGCTAGATTCTAGATAATTACAGTTCTTTGTATCATTGACATTAGAATAATGGTCAGATAAATGTAATAAGAGGGAAGGGAATTGGCTGTTCAAATGAAATAGTGGGCAGACAATGCATCGATAGCTTCACTATTAATTCACCCTCTCTATGCTCCTCCACACTTCACATTTGTCATAAAATATTATGACAAATGCATTGCCCCATAGAGGCAATGCTTCTCATTACTTTCTACCAAGCCAAAGTGGTGTGAACTCACGGACATTGCCATTCTTAGACCTCCCCTGCTCTCTCTAGCAGGGATTACTGAAAGCCGTCTAGAAGACAGATCATGAGGGTCACCAAAATAATTGGGGTTCATCTTGCAATCTGCCTATTAGATTAGATAGATAGTTTACATTTGGTCATCATGGGCATTTTGACCTGAGGAGGGTGTAGGGGCACGGTCATGGTGTCAGTCAGCCAATTAACTAATTAACAATCCTCCTCGGAGCATGAGTTTCACAGCATGTTTCATCCTCCAATCAGAAATTGGATGTATGAAAGTTTGGCATGGGGTGGTGCTATATGCTAGAACAGTGGTTCTCAACCTTTTCAGGCCGCAACCCACAAACTAATCACATTTTTCATGTGGCCGGACTGGGACATAAATTCGGTCCTGGCATCTTGGCCCATCTTGGCCCCTTGGGTGTGACTCCTGGGCCACAGGAGCCTGTAATTGGGCTACTAGGCCAGTATTCAGATGATAGACAAGCCAGAGTAACTTACTGTAATTATGTGTATAGTCGTGCCTGGTGCCCAGTCCACCCCAGCTGTTCATGTTAATGGAAGGAATCATTTGGACTCTCGCTGTGTATTGCCCTGACCACTGCATGTTTTAACTTGTTCTGTGTGATTATAGGCTACTTTGTCCTGCAGTTGGGTCTTGCTTACAACACCCGAACAGGCTGAGGTGAATGTGCCGTAGCGTTCTCACTTTTTATTCTGTGTTTACACGGAAAAGCAACAAATGGTTGAAAACGCTGTAATGTGCATGCCAGGTGGCTAGGTGGTGGTGACGCACTGCCAGATTGAACAGGCCCGCATATGTAGAACCACTCCCGTTCTACTTGGGATACCATATGCTGTTTGTTTACATCCGCAAGTGGCGCATGTGACATGAGCCAACGTTAGCCATGGCGTTGCACGTTTTGTTGTTTCCTCCGTTTTAGCTGTTTACATGGAGACGGGAAGCAGAGCTTCTTAAAAGATCTCCACTCTGGAAGGTGGTTTCACTCCCTGGTGGATTCAATCCCCGGAAACGCTGTTGTTGTCTAAACGCATATATGCTAAAGGCATATCTTATCGTTTATTTTGCCGTTTTCTCTGTAGCCATCTAAACGGGGCCTTGGACAAGGGAAATGAAGGGATATATCCTCCCCCCTCCATAGAGAGAATGGGTGACAGAGAGACAGGGATTGAGATATCAAGCAAACTGAAAATTATTTAATGTTTTTTTTTTTGTGTTCTAATTGTTGCAGTTGCCATTTCATAATGCCACTGACATTTTTATTTTCCCTCCAAACTTATTCTCCCACATTGAAAGCTCCCTGTTGTGTTAATTGCCTTGGCATTGCTCAGATACAGCATTGCCAATACATCACCTTGAAATTGAAAAGTGACTTGGAACTCTCTCTCTCTCTCTCTCTCTCTCTCTCTCTCTCTCTCTCTCTCTCTCTCTCTCTCTCTCTCTCTCTGCTTCTCTCCCTTCCCCTCTGCAACAAGGCAGGATTAGGCTTGGCACTGGAAGAGACAAAAGGGAGAGGGGGAACATGAGCGTATGTGGTTGCATGCAGTGAGTTTGTGTGTGTTTGTGTGTATGTGTGTGTGTACGCATGGCTTGCCCACGTTTTCCCGGACTCAGGGCAGGGAGCTTTTTTCAGGGGGGCTCAATTAGTTCAGCCCAAACACTAATCCGGAATCCTCCGTGTTCCAGGTCTATCTGGGATGAGGTGGGGAAAACAATGGAGCGCCCCCGCCCCTTAACTCAGAAAACCTCAAAGTCCCTCTCCTCTCCCGCTTATCCCACAGAATCCACGCACACTGGAGGGTGAAGGAAGATCATAGACTCAATCCCGCGTTCAGCCGCTGCTCCAGGTGTGTTTGGTTTTTTTCCAGTGTCACCCCAGCTGGTTCCGGGTGAGCAAAGATTTGGCTCTGTGTCTACTGTTGCCAGATGGGTTTGCATTGATGTAGTTGCAGGGAGAGTGAAGGCATTATTTCATGATTGATGTTTTACTGTTGGCGGTCTCTTTACACACACAACTCCAGGTACCAATCAACTCCTGAAGTTTGTGGGCAACTCATCTGCCTAGTGATGGAACTCAATGCTCTCAATAGTTCAGAAATGGTAGTTGACTTCAGGAAGAGCCCACTGCCTCCTTGTTCTGTGAAAGTCCACGGTTAACATCTCAACAAAATGCCTGTCTTTGGGTCATTTGTAAGCATTTCAATAAGTAATATTTAGTCAGAAACACTCACGTCAAAGTATATTTTACCATTTATTGCAACAAATGGAATACAATTAAACTTGGGCTCCACGTTCGGAGACGTTCCTTAATGTCCAAGCGGCTTACTAGGCAAACTTAAGCAAAACCCCCATGGATGGGGATACAAATAGCAGTGCAATAGCAATACATTGACATTTAGCTTGAATCAGCAGACATACATCAAAAGGATTTGAGCCTATGCCAGACTCTGGGGTGGGGTGGAGGTGGAGGAGGCAACTAAGCGGCAGCAGATCCAAAGCTTCAGATCCAAGACAAGCAGAGCTACAGTATAGCGAAAGCAAGCCGTATTTAAAGAAGCCTCCTCTACAGAGCGTGAGCTCTGATTAGAGTGCAACAGTGTGACGTAATGACCAGCAGAGCTTTGAAAGAAGAATAGGAAAAGGAGCTGACTGACAGCTGATTAGCTGAGGCGGGCGAGACTCTTGTGTCCTGCATAAACTAACACTAAAGCTTCATTCTACTATTCATCAATTTATATTCTCTCTGCATTTACCGTTGTATAATATTTGTAAACTTCATGGTAAACAGTAAACAAGTAAACCACTGGATTTGTGTTAGATATTTCTGTGCTATCGAATGTTGACATATTTTCTATGCACAAATGAAGCACAGGCAGGCAGAAAGGCTGAATACAATTTAGGTCTAACTCAAAGAAAAATGAGCGCATTGGTCGATGAATAGATGTGTGGCTTTGAGGAAAATCACTACAGCTGCTGGTGTGAATTTGGTGTCAGGAATATAGGTATATGTTGTCATTATGAACGGCACAATGGGTGGGAATCAAACAACTAACCCTGTCTGATTATATTATTGTCCTCTGTCTCTTATTATATTCATATTGACTGTAGCTAAGCAATCAGTGCCCTCTCTGTCCTCCTCATTGTGTTACTGTGTTACCTACACAAAACAACAGGAACAAATACAATGCCCTCACAGTTTGCCAATAAGTCCACATCGGTGAAAATGTGGGCTGTCAGAAACAAATATAAATATTCCAAAAACAATGGCTGTCACGGACCAGCTAGGTTCTAACTATAGGCTTACACAATGTGACCCAGTAATGAGAACAAGGAGAAACATATCGTGCTGCATACTTTACAGGAGAACTAAATAACTTATTTGATGTAAACTTTTATCAAAAATCGAAGCGTGCGAGCCTGTGAGCCGTGTGCTACGTTTTATATGCAGTATATAATACATTAAAGGTGAGCAGAGCTGCTTACCAGCAATAATACAACTATAGATGTGGAACAGCAGATCTCTGCAGAGACACAACCTTGTATGCATGTGCACGCATGAACACACACGCACGCACGCACGCACGCACGCACGCACGCACGCACGCACGCACGCACGCACGCACGCACGCACGCAGAACCACATACATATGAATGCAAAGCAAGACACACCGATACGAGGGTGCACAAATGCACTTTCAGTCATCAACACATGTCCGTGCTTGCGTGCGCACGCGCACACACGCACGCACACACACACACACACACACACACACACACACACACACACACACACACACACACACACACACACACACACACACACACACACACACACACACACACACACCACTCTTCTGGAAATACCTGACATCAATCTGAGTTCAAAAAGTTTTGTGACGTGACTTTGAGTTTCTGACTGACTGACTTTTGCTAAGTAGAGCAGAGACGGAGAGAAAGTGGGTTCTTGTGCACTGGCGTCACTGGCGTGGCTGCGTTTGGGGGCTCAAGAGTTGAGTATAGAGGGAGATAGAAAGAGCTAGTTCCAGGCTCGGGTCTTACCTTAATCCTCTCCACATGTTTTTTTTATTTACTTTTTTTTCCAAAGTACTACTCCAAGAAGCAGAAGGCATCCCTTTGTTAAAGGCAGATTAACCTTTATACAAACCGGCGAGGAGGAAGAAAAATAAATAAATAATCGGGACGGAGCAGGGTGAAATTTAAGGGGAAAAAAATGATAGACAGAAAAGATTGAAAACTGGAGGGAGGGGTTTGGAGAGAGGAAGAGAGCTTTGCTTCGGTTGGGATCTCAGCCAGGGGAGCTGCTCAGAGGAGTAAGCGGCTTCACCATGAATGAAAAGAGTCACGCACACGGGTCCACGCACACGCATGCACGTACGTACGCACACATAGGCCTACAGAACACACACACAAGCTCACGCAGAAAATAAAGGTTCGAGCAGATCACACTGAAGCCCAGCTAGTTTGTACTTTGAAAAATAACTTGATTATAAACACAAAAGTGATACAGCCATAAGCATGACATGTAGTGGTGTGGTGTCGGGAAGAGTGTGACAGTGGCGTGTGTATGTGGGGCGTATAGGGGGTCAGGATTGGGGTGTCTGCCTGGTGTAAGTGGGGGCTTAAGAGGTGCAAGGGATAAGTTACACCCCCTAAATATTTTGAACGTGCATTTGTCACAGTATAGACAGTTAAAAGACAATGAAAAAGGTATGATATGAAACATGCAGCAATGCACAATAAATCATCTATAAGAAATCTTCAACACATACACATCAGAAGGCTACATCCACAAGTTGTGTTGAACACAAAGTCGGTGAGTAGTTTTCACGAGTTATACCTAAAATTGAATAATTAGAGTTGGGAAATACTCAAGTAAAGGTATTCAAGTAATTAGAGTAGTTATTTTTGTTGAGGATCTGTACTTTTAAATACTCTTACATTGAGTAATTTAAATAATTGTATACTGTTATAATAATTGTACTTTTCATTTGGACAATGAGTAATGAGTAAATTAAATTCAGATTTTTGACATATGAAAGCACCGGAGTGATTGAGATATATGGTTAAACATGTGTTAATGTTGGTTGTTACGTACATGTTATTTCCATGGGCGACAAATGGCCCTCACAAAACTGTGAAAAGTGATTCATCACTAAACCATCGTTTTGTGGGTCCAATTTTAGCCCAAGGAATGTTTTTCGTGCAAAACGAATGCTTGCAATGGATTCAGCATCATGAAAACCCCTAGTTTGACCCCTCACATGTTACTTAAAGCAGATTTATTTTGTGTAGTTTTTCCTGTATAGTAAAGTTAATGGGACACAAACACAAATCATTTTTTTTACGAGGTTTCCCCCAGGAGTTGAATTTCAACCTTTTAGTACATATTATTACACACCTTTAGAAACACATTGGTGAAGAAATTTCTTGGTAACGATTTACTTCGCAGATTGGTCAAAATATCATATAAAATCCCCTTACTATTTGTCACTGAACTTAAAGGTTTCTCATTCCTTTGCTTAGTAGATTTTTCAATCATACTTAAGTATGTTTCCAAAGGGGACTTCATAGCTTAATAATGAATGTGCTCATGTTATGGTTGAGGATTTTTTTGATGCTTACTTTGCTAAATAAAAAGTCAAAAGCACTAGGGCGATATACTGTAGGATTACCATCAACTGTTTAGCAGCTGTTTTACGCTGCTGCAGTTAGTGCTTGGTCGTGGAAGTCACAGCAGATGGTTTTACAGTGAGTCTGCTAAGTTAGAATAACTTCAAACTGTAAGCTGACTTGAGCTCATACAATTTCATGAAAGTAATGTTGATTAGCTTGCAATGAAAACACAGTCCCAAATGATGGTAGTTTTAAAGTAGGCCTATGATTCATCAATCACAAAGCCGGTAAAAAAGAGAGAAAAAAAAAGCAACCAATTAACGTTCACTTAATTCTCCTGATGATCAGCATATGACATAAACACTTAGTCTTCTAAGTGTTTGGAAAGCATGTGAAAGTAACTATTTTTCAATACAAAAATAAGACTTTTTTTTTCATTGTTTCTCATTTAAGTTTCTATCCATTCATCCATCCATCCATCTGTGACTACGAGAGAGAGGTAATTAGATAGATGACATGACGTACCAATGTGTTATCTACTGTATTCAGGTCAAGTATAGTGGATTTCCTTATAAAACCCAAGCCTTCCTTGTGTGAAAACTGTCTGTGTGAGTTCTACTAAGAAGTGCTGAGGTTCTGACCACTGCGGTTAGCCTCATAAGGCTGTGTCAGCCAAGGCCTTGCCCTACGGATACAAATATCTCAAAATGGCAAACTCATTCAACTGGAGGTGAGATTGTATGACATTTCATATTGTGCAAAAATGTGAAGAACAGAAAAATGTGTGCACACGGACGGACGGATGGACTCACATGTGCACGCACACACACACACACACACACACACACACACACACACACACACACACACACACACACACACACACACACACACACGCACATAAGCACACACGTACACACCCGACACCCTGCACATAAAGTAAAGTTGTAAAGTAATTAAATACATTTACTCAAGTACTGTACTTAAGTAAAATTGCTTGGTACTTTTACTTTACTAGAGTAGGCCTATGTCCAAATTTCTTTTTATTTCTACTCCACTACAAATCAGAGGCAAATATTTAATCCACTATTACTTGAAAACTTTAGTTATTAGTTTCTTTGTAGATTTTGATTACAAAACATGCAGTAACCACTTAACGCGTAAGTAACAGCCCTATGCACATATCGGCCATTTGAAAATCGCAGATCTACATGCCCAGAATGTGCATTGTGAGCTTGTAGATCTGCTATTTACAAAAGTTTTTTATAGATTTTATACATTTGAAAACATGTGAAATTGGACATTCTGCATAATGAGTACTTTCTACATTTGCTACTTTAAGTACAGTACATGTTGATGCCAATACCTTTGTACTTTTACTCAATTATATTTTGAATTCCAAACTTTTACTTGTAACAGAGTATTTCTACATTGCAGTGTTGATACTTTTACTTACTAGTGAGTAAAACATATGAGTAGTTTTTCCACCACTGTGAGATGGAGAGGGAGAGATAGATTAGCAGTAATCAAGTAAAGGTACTTAGTTACTGTCCACCACTGCACACAGATGAACAAACATGCATGTGCACACATGGGGAAGCGTGCATTGAGATAAATTCCTGCAGGCAGAGATGGAGTGAAATGAATGGGAAAGATAATTCCCGGGAAAAGGTCATCAACTTCGAATTCTCTTGGAGGTGGAAGCATACGCACACACACGCACAGTCGCACACGCACGCACGCACGCACGCACGCACGCGCGCACAGATGAAGGGCTGTTGTCAAGGCCCTCCGTTCAATTCGTCACGCCTCTGTGCTGCACCATTCCATAATTGATTTAAACGCACAGAAGCAATTACTTTAATTCCATCCATCATGTGCGATGGGAGCTCCAATAGCCCATTAGCACTGTCATATATTTACTCTTTAATGGCTTGTTCATAAAAACACAGACGTAAATTCTCTTTGTGGTGACGCAACGCTTTTATCCCACTCTGTCTCATTCATAGACAATGTCTCGCTTTCTTTTCCTTTTATTATTCTCTAGTCTGGTACGTGCTTGTTTCTTATGTTCTGATTGTTTACTCATACTCAGGTTTTATATGTGCCAGAGTTTTCTCCACACAATGTGCAGAAAACTGCTGGGTTAGTGTGTGTGTGTGTGTGTGTGTGTGTGTGTGTGTGTGTGTGTGTGTGTGTGTGTGTGTGTGTGTGTGTGTGTGCGTGTGTGTGCGTGTGCGTGTGTGTGTGAGTCCTGCAGATTGCGGGAATGCCGAAGCCAAGAGCTTAGGCATTGGCTAAATTCTGTTCAGTGTCTGTGATAATATGGAGGAGACGATGCTTCGTGTATCCGTGATCTGTATCCTGAAACACTTATGTTGAGTTTCCCAAGTTTGTGCAACCTACAACTGCTTGTGTTTAAGTATGTCTTGTGAACGCAAATAAAGATGTTAATGCACGTGTGTGTGTGAGTGTGTGTGTGTGTGCGTGTGTGTGTGACCCCCAGGGGTCCTTGAGGGAGTTCCAGGGGGTCCCCAGCTAAATGATTGGAAACTGCGAGAGCGTTGGTTCCATCTGTATAATGCTCTCACAGTTATTGGCCTATAATACATAGTAAACTGGGGTCCTTGAAATGAAAAAAAGTTTGAGAATCACTTGACATGAGAGGGAGGGAGGTAGGGAGAGAGGGAGGAGGAGAGAGGGAGAGAGAAAGAGAGATGGAGATAGGGAGAGAGCGTATTTCACGCACGCAATAACCACGGCAATGCTGCTAATGCGTTTTCTGCTTGTCATTGTTATGTCCAGATGTAACAGATAAAGACAGTCGTGATCCAGTGATTGGATGTGCCAACAACATAAAGTGCATTAGTACAGTGCAAACAATGACAATGAACATACACAATTATGGACTGGTCCATTTGGTTACATTTGTGCGCTCTCAGAGTTGCAAATGGATAGGCCTACATGAACACTGGCAATTTTACTGTGCAGGCGGCATCAATTTGTCTTTATCGGCCTGAACGTTTAAGCATGCATAATTTCACTTTGTCAATATGAAATATTCCACAGGCTCGTATTGCATTTGCAAGTTATCAGCTAGGTAAAGACTATATAAACTATAAAGATCTGTTTTACATTTCAGTGGACCCTTGGATATTGTTTAAGTTGTTCTGTGAAGACCGTAGTTCAATCCTTATCTCCTGGAGGCTTTGTGTCACCTGGTTACGTATCCCTGAGCAAGACACTTGACCCCCAATTGCTCCCCTGTGTGCTCACTGGGAGCAAACCACTGCTGCGTCAATGCAAAGAGGTAATTTCCCCCTGGGATTACTACAAATACCCTTTTTATCCAATGCCCACTCATCCATTTGCTGGCTGTTAGATGACAGGAGCATTTCTCATCACCATCATGTCCATTTCTTCATTCCATGCATGGCACGCTATCCTAACATCACTAATATAAGTGGGATGGTTGTACAACCTACTGTATGGTTCAACATTTATCCAGGGATATTATCGTGCCACAATGAGGCTGAATAGAAAAAGACGGGGTTGCAGTTATTCCTTGGCCAACATGGGATTTGTGCAAATAATTTGTGCTATTTTGTGCAAAATGGTTCCTTCCCTCAAACTTTGAAAGCCAATCATATTAGTTGTTCACGGACGGACATTTAACACTGGTTCTCAACCAGTGGATATACAAGTATTTTCTTGTATATTAATTGTAACTAGCCTACAGCCCCTTGGTGTGAAGCAGACAGACGCTTGTTGACGCCCATTTGTGATGTAAATCGCATCACAGGCCAAAATTTGGGAAAATATTTTAAACATTTGGGGATTATGAGAAGTAGAGACACATCTGAAGGTGATAAAGTTGATGTTGGGCAAGGTACATGCGTTATTGATTTTTGTATTGTGTTTTTTAGACAATTGAGCAACTGCTGAACGTGGAGTTACAGATGGACGGTCGGACCAACCAGCATACCAGCATACACACTATTTTTTGGGGCGATTCTAATTAGGTTGTGGGATAGTAATTGTCAGTACCCGTATTTATGTTGGCTTTGTGTCTGCGATGCGCCCACGATCACAGCAGATCACAACGATCACAACAAGCTAAACGGTGGCAAGATACTAATAAACAGAGTTAAAATGGTGCACTTGTGGCTCAAAACTGGAACTACTGTATAAGTTTGGATCAAGAGGATAATATTTTGACCAGCAGCACGTAGACACTGAAGTGGTGGATGTATTGGACTACAGAACAGCACTTGCTCCAAGAGCACCAGGCCGGTCCCAGCACCAATTGGTGCCGTTCAAATGGGACAATAACCCACCAATTAATATATGATGCGGAAACTGGGATTCAACTGGAGTCGGGGAGTGGGAGGGGGAGTAGCCTACAGAGCAGTGATAGCCTATGTAATTAATGAATCATTCATGCATGATGATGAAACCCATTTCAAACACATGTAGCCAACTGAAAAGAGTTGATTTCTTAATAACGAGACAAACTGAATCAGGCTAAGTCTGCGATTAACCTGTCTTCACCTGTCTTTACCAATTAAAGCCTTCGGCATGCCTCGCGCGTTGTGGTAACAAACTTTTCATAGCTGCCTCACACATTCCAAAGTCAGTTAGTTAAACTTGTATTTAGTGTGTGTGTGTGTGTGTGTGTGTGTGTGTGTGTGTGTGTGTGTGTGTGTGTGTGTGTGTGTGTGTGTGTGTGTGTGTGTGTGTGTGTGCGCGCGCGCGCGCGCGCGCGCGCGCGCGTGTGTGTGTGTGTGTGTGTGTGTGTGTGTGTGTGTGTGTGTGTGTGTGTGTGTGTGTGTGTGGTGTGTGTTTGTCTCCCTCTCTCTCCATTTGTCTCTCTGTCGGTCTGTCTGTGTCTGTCTGTAATGTGCCAGTTGTGTTGTTACCATTTTGTACTCCATGACTTTGGCTGACAGCTATGAAAAATGTATATTATTTTATCTTTATGTATTATTATAGGCGGGTGCAGATATGGTTTGACCCTGAAAAAATTGCAACAAAAGGTTTCTCAATGGTTTATTGTAGTATCAGGTGTACTTAATAACATATCAAAAGTTTTCCAAAGTTTGACCACTAGAAAGGTCCGATTTTCAAAATGGCCACCGCCAGTCCCTTAAAATACCAATATCCCCTCAATATTCATCCTAGACAAGTAATGTTGGTGTCTAACCCCATTATTTGATGATCTAGAATTAAAATGAGCATATAGTTAAGTGATTACAACCATTATGTACATTTATGTATTAAAACAATTGATTATAAGCATGTTTATAAAGAGCATGCAGTACATAGACATGAAAAATGATTATAATGTTATTGGACATTTCTCCTTTTTTCCACAAGCTAAAAGGCCCAGTATTGGAGATTTTACTTAATTCACATTCTGGAGCTTTCAAGAGATTTATTTTGATACTAATGTGTAATACATTCATTATTACTGTGTGGTACTGTGAAATTAGTCTAAACAGGGCTGCCACGTGAAGGCTCAGTACCGCTAGCCCCTTTTATATATTTTTTTTGTCTTTTTTGTTTTTGCTTTTTTTTTGCCTTTTCTTTTTTATGTTTTTTTTTCTTTTTCTTTTTTTACTTGTGTATTTTCATTTTACTTTCTTTTTTTCCACACCAGATTAACAATTAGTCGTCACACTCTTCCTCCCATAAAGGTTGATTATGTGGATTTTCACAACTTTCAACTTGACATGATCCACAAGCAGGCATGCAAGGCAGTCCGTATCTTCTACAACTACACCGTTGTGTTCGGCAAGCAGTAGTGCAATTACAGTGGACCATCTGCAGCAGGCTTTCTGGGGCAGCAGCTTTTTTTGTCATAACTGGCACAAACCGATTATCCTCCAATTTCCATCCCCAATCCACAGGATTCATGTCACTCTCCATTTCAGTCCACACCATGATCTGGTGATAAACTCTCTGGCAATGATATTTAGTTGAGGACTCTGTAGGAGGGAGATGTTCTGGGGTAACAAATGCCTTTGCAGACACAATTTTCTTGCTAAGAAGATTGTAGCGCAAAGATGCAAGTGCATCGGTATTCTTGCCACCAAACATGACTGCCATTGCCTTGCTCCCAAGGTCCTCTATGACAGCTTTTGCTTGATTTGGGAGTGCAAACTCATTCGCACATGTCTGGATGGTCGATTCACCATTCACAAGTTTCTGGAAAGCAGATTTCTTCCCAACACCAAAAATGCGTGACGTTGTATCACATCCTGTGAAGGCATGAATAAACAGCAACTGAGAACACAAATCTCTGCCTAGGACTTTTTTCATCTCGCTGATGTCATACACTTTAGGTACTTTGGACTTGTCCGAACGAAAATAGAGTCCTCTATTGTTTGTCTCAGCATAGTAGAGAAGAAGAACAAGTAAGTCTGTATCTTCCCCTATCAAGGTTGTGGGCTGATGTTGCGATGCCTTGATTGCAGCCTTGACAATGTCCACGTCTGCATCCCCTGGTGCATTGATAACAGTGCAGCCCTTCTTCTGCAGTTCCTCAGTGACAAGAACAATAAGTCCTTGTTTGTTACTAGATCTGGATAGGAAGTCATCCTTTCTTCCCACAAACTCAGTATTTGAATCAAAGCTAATGACCGGGTGAGCATGTTGCCCGCGTCGCTGATGTGTATTGTCTTTGATGGAAGGACCTTCACTATAACCATCAAAAACTACAGTTGCTTTACCATAATGGTATATGGTAAAGTCTGCATATGACCGTGCAATGGCACCATAACTGTCACCCCTCTTCCATGGCAAGCGATGAACCAGGGAGCCACCATCAAGGACATACTGTTCAGTTGGTGGGATGGAATCCAGGACAGTCTTGTTTGATTTCTTGCTTGTAAATTCAGTAACTGCCTGTGCTAGTTGGGGCTTGTCGGCTTTACGGAAGATTTCTTTGGCTTCGAACAGGGCCGCAGGGAATGGACTGAGCTCATAGCCCATTACTTCTTCCAGTGAAAGGTGTCCTGTTTTTGACATAATCAAAAAACGTTGGAACAACAGAGCAGGATCTATGGTTCGGTCTTGGGCGACTTTGATACTGGACTCATCTGCAAGGGTTTTTGCCCGGTCTTTGCGCTTGAATGAGATCCCAAAAATTGGTTTTCCAACCATGTTTTCAATGATCTCATTCCCAATTGTCTCAAACTCATGAACATTAACATCTTCTTTTGCGACAACACCAGTAACAATGTTTCTCAGAGATGGGTCTGGAGAGAATGGGTTCCAAGTGGAAAGTTTTTCTTTCATTTTCTCCAGGTCAGAGTGATCTCGTTTTATCCTTGCTTCTGTTGATTCCCTGTGTTGGTCACTGGTTGTGTAGGTCAGCTCATTGAATTCCTGCATTGCATTGTTGTACTCAGACGTGATTGGTGTGGACATGGTCCACAACGCACGCATTTCTTCCGTCATTCCACTTCCATGAGTCAAGCCTCCACTACTCTTCAAGGACCGCATCAAGGTCTGCTCAATGACAAGGTCAGAGCTAAGGCCTGCCCAGAAGTGGTCGCTACGGCGTATCACATGGAAACCCCTGGAAAATTTGTCATATACATCAGGATGTGTGGTTTCGAGTTGGCACATTTCTTGGACATATAAATATGCACATTTCAGATAGTTATTATGCCCAGCTGCAGCAAATATTGGCAGGCAGTCCAACATTGCACGCAAGTGCATCAGCCAAGATCCTGTGCGGTCCGCTTTGATCAGTGTTCGTGCTGTCTGCAGCATTTTCTGATAGCTTATCCACAGCTGACTGGTCTTTGACCTTGCACCAAGTTCTGCCTTCTTTTCATCAATCTTGTCTTTGACTTGTCTCAATATCTCTGATGCACTCTCCAAAGTATTTTCTTTTGCTACTAAGGATGAGTACATTTCTCCTGCCTCATCCACCATTGACTCAAACTGTGGGTTATCGTCCAGCAGATCTGACACAACTTGATTATTGAGACATCTGTCCACCAGCAGATGTCCACGGAAAGCTCTTTGCACTGATTTTCCAGACATCATATGCTGGACAGCATTTGATCCATAGACAACTTCCATTATGTTCCTGAGTCCTGAGCCTTCCATCAGTGTTCCTATTGCACCAAGTAGGTTCATGAATGTATGGAAACATCCAAGCATCAGCACAATGCTTTTCAGCTGGCTACTCTGTGGTGCATCCCTGATGATCTCTGCAGCTTTCCAATACAGTGGCTGGTCGAATGTAATGATGGGCGGAACATGGTGTTTGATAGCGAGATCAGAAATGAAATTAAGAGTGGAGAGAATGCATGTCTTGTCTCCAGAGTACATATCAATCATAGGCAAGAACACAACAGAGGATTGGCCTGGGTGTTCTAATCCTTGATGAATGATATGCATCATTCCCTGCCACCCTGGTGTTTCTTGTTTGAAGTTTAGTGAGAGCTCCCACAGTACATCAACTGTACTCACACAATTAATCAATACCGGGAGTTGTTTGAACACGGTGGTTTGGCGCAGATGTTTTGCAAAGCGATGTTCGGTGATGGGAATTTTACTTGACAAATCCATGTTGGTAACGTCTCTCCTTGGAATGACACGATCCTTCTTTCGCCCTGGTGTGAGTGCTGCTATGATACCCATTCCGTGGAACGTCCCCATGCCATCGATAGTAAGGATATTGTGGTCAACATTGTCACCAGCAAAAAGAAGAGTCACATCCAGTAAATCTTTGTCATCCACTAACATATCAGGGGCAACTAAAGCTGCTGCATTCTTCTCAAAACGCAAAACTTCTTTATAAGATGAACTAAATCCCATCCCATTAAGTGTATCCACAAGGAATTTTGACCGATACAAATGATGTGCCTGCACTGCAAGGCCAACTTGTAAGGGAGCTACAATTGCACGGGGTCGAACTGCTTGGACAATTGCCTGTCCAATTGCTGCAATCTTCCGGCTTGTGTCCTTACCAACAAAAAGAGAATTTAACAATGTCCGCAGACTATCAGGAACAAACAAAAGGGCATTATCAAGCTCAAGTGATTTTGTGCTTGGATACTGACTTGTAAGGGATGGTACACTGGATTTGATATCACTTTTAATCAATCGTGCTGCTGTTTCAATTATCACTTTTTTCTGTGATTCATCGTCCTTTTCTTGGGCATTGAAATAAGCTCTCAGTATCTGTGATGTCCTTTCCCTCATTGTCACGATGTCTTGGAGACCTTCTCCTTCAGAAAAATGTACATTGTCCCCATATTTTTCTTTTAGTTTCGTCTTGAGGTACTTCTTTACAAATGGCTCGGAATCTGTATTTGCTAGAAATTCCTTCATTTTATCCTGTAAATGGCTAAGTGTCAACTGTTCCTCATCATTATCCTCAAGGTAAGAGCAAACCTTCATGAATGCCTGCTCCTGATCTTCGTTTTTGGACCTTCCAGACTTTCTGCGCTTGGCCTCTGGGACTTTCTGGAACTGTTGTGGTACATTACGGTTAGTACGGAAGTTAACACTGCATGTGTGATGGTAAATACAATCTGCAGCATGCAGATCACAGCCAAAATATTCAATCCTGCCTCTCACAGTAAAGGCCCATTCATCTGCGCGATTGTCACAACACTCAAGAATGGACTTCACAAATGCATCTGTTTTTACATAACTAGCGCTTCCATGTGTTACTATTGTCCCACAGAAAAGGCAGTCTGTTTGGCTGTTGAAAGGACTAGTTGCTACTCTGGCACTTCTCTTTGGTGGTTCAACCTTTTTGTTATGTTGTCTTTTAATGGCTTTTTTATTTATGTACTGCATTCGACATTTTGAGTGTACTTTTTCACCAGCTGAAATGACAATGTCATCCCCTCTTTGCACACTTGCACTGTTGATTCCATCAGCTCCCTTCTGATGAACTTCAACCACATCAGCATCATCTCCTAATTCTGCATGGCAGATTTTGCAAGTCTCTTGGTTTATGAGAGCAGCACTCATGGTCAGGCTATCATTTTGATTCAGCTTTTTTCACCTGCTGAAATAACTGTCATCCCCTCTTGGCAAACTCACACTGTTAGCCTTCCTATAATGTTTAAAGGTTTAAATTGCTGTTCAAAATCTGTTTAATATTTTTTTATGTTGTTTGCTACCCTACAACATGACACTGTGCCTGTCTGTGATAAAATGACTGTCATCCCCTCTTGGCACACTCACACAGTTAGCCTTCCTATAATGTTTAAAGGTTTAAATTGTTGTTAAAAATCTGTTTAATATTTTTTCATGTTGTTTGCTACCCTACAACATGACACTGTGCCTGTCTGTGATACAATGACTGTCATCCCCTCTTGGCACACTCACACTGTTCAGCAATTGTTCTAAAAGAGGTTTAAATTGTTGTTCAAAATCTATTTAATATTGTCAATGTTGTTTGCTACCCTACAACATGACACTGTGCCTGTCAATATATATAATATAGTCAAAGTTTAATTTAGTTTAAGCCAAATTTGACCTGGCTATCCACAACCTTTCAATGAGCTAACAATGCTGTCTTAACAGCTGCCAATATTATCTTCCGTCACCTTCTGAATTACCAGGAAATTGTGACAATTAGATTTTTGTGTTAGGCTGATTTTAAGGATAAGCCTACTTTTAGTAAGAAAATAAAAATCTTAGATGTTATTTATTTTGTATTATATTAACTGATGTAGTTCACCTGAAACAGGTGATCCTTTCAGAGGGTTTTAATAGTCACATACAAAATATTGGATTTCACAATTATGTAAATGTTTCTCAGCAGTTTGGACAAGACCAATGGATTCCTAGGCCCCATGAACATAGGGTTAGACACCAAAAGTACTTGTTTAGGGTGAATAATGTAGGAGATATAGTCATTTTAAGGAATATATGGCCATCTCGGACGCCATCTTGAAAATTACCACTTTCCAGTGGGCAAACTTTGGAAAACTTTTAGTATGTTATTAAGGACACCTAATACTACAAAAAACTGTTGAAAAACCTTTTGTTGCAATTTTTTCAGGGTAAGGTGCTTTTTTTCCATAACTGCACTCGCCTATTATATTATTAGGAATTAATTCACCTCCTGTGTGAACGCTGCATAGCTGAATAGGATGGGATAGGGTAGGTGTACACAGTCATAATGGTGGTAGGCCTACTTGGAGAGCCAAATATCTTTTGAGGTGGCCCTTAGTATAAAAAGTTTGAGAACCACTGACTTAACACACCCAGCATTCATTGTATCAGCTGCAGTGGTGTTGCTTACTAGCCTGCCATGTTGTTACCCTCAGGCAGGTTTTAACCTGCAGCCTACAGCAAAATAGACTATAAAATCAGCCCAGGGTTTCATGCCATTTTAACTGCACCTTCACCTGTGTGCATCTGTGTACTGTATGTGCAGGTATTAGGGGTGTAACGATATAGTAACTGTATCGAAATATAGTTTTTAACTTAAAAAATCGAAGTATATCGAAATGAAAACAGCTAAAATCGAATCGTATCGTTTTATTTTGTATCGTATCGAATCGGCAGTGCAAAGAATGGATTGTATCGATACTACTTGTGCATTGTATTTTGCATTTTTAAGAAAAAAATAAAAGGAGGGGTTTAATTACTTTTCCTTTCCATATAGTTACACTGGTCTATCGTTAAATGTGTATAATCTCTGGGTTCATGTCAAGGTGCAGGTTTGTCCATATACAATGTCCATGTATTTGGCAGATAATCACTGTGTTTACTTATTTACGGTATATCCAAAATAATACATGTTTCCCTTAAACACCTGCACTATCCACACCTTTCACACAGATTACATTTCTTTGCTAAATAGTTACTATATATCGATTTTAAATCATTGAATCGAATCGCATCGTATTACCACAAATTAACCAATATCGTCCATGTATCGTATTGTCAACCATGTACCGTGATATGTATCGAATCGCTATGTATCGTTACACCCCTAGCAGGTAAGTATTGCGTTTGTGCTAGAGGCTCTCCTTGGTGTATTTATGTGTGTACATCAGGGTCTGTGTCTACTGTCACTCCAGCCCTTCATTCATTAGCGATGTTACCTGGGGCCCTGTGATTCACATTCCAGCTCTGCTATATCAATACACATAAATATACCTTTCTTTACAAGTCTTTAATTCTGTGCAGTGCAGTGATGGAAGAAGTATACTGACATTTTTGAGTGGTGGTGCTCTGTCTCCTTAGCATGACCGTGTGTGTAACTATGTCACTATGTATGCGTGTATGAGCATGGGTATGTAGCCTGCAATACCGCTGATGACCAAAGTGGCTCTGTTGCGTCACACAGGCACACACGCACGCACGCACAGTCGCACACACACACGCACGTCGCACGCACGCGCGCACATACATGCACACGCACGCACACACGCACACACACACACACACACACACACACACACACACACACACACACACACACACACACACACACACACACACACACACACACACACACCACCGCTCACTTCAAACTTGTTTAGATGTTTTACTTAAATAAAAGTATCAATCCATCTGGTGTTCGAAATTTACTTGAGTAAAAGTACAAACATATTCACATAAAACTATACTTAAAGTACTTATTGTACAGACTGCAGAATGTGCCATTTCAAGTTTTCAAAATGTATGAAGATGTTTTGAAAATAGCAGATCTACAAGCTGAGCTTTTAGATTGGCTATGTTCAAATAGCCAAATATACATGTAGGACTGAATTTGTTAATTTAGCCTATGTTTTGTAGGCTAATAATAATCAGAATCTACAAAGTAATTAGTAACTAAAGTTTTCAAGTTAGTGGAGTAAAAAGACAGTGTTTGTCTCTGAGATGTAATGGAATAAAAGTAAAGGTATTGAAAATTGGAAATACACAAGCAAAGTCAAATATTTGACCAAATTTAGTACAGTAATTGACTACAGTTTACAGTTTAGGTATTTAGCAGACACTTTTAATCCAAAGCGACTTACAATAAGCAGATAAAACATCACAATAATAAACAAGATAATATGTCAGTACATCAACAGCAATATAACAAATGCAAATGAATATCTATCTAGGAAACAATATAATCAGTCAAGGAAATAAAAGTACTAAAAATTTAAATAAAAACAAATGACTACATGTACTTAGTTACTTTACACCACTAGTGCAGTGTAATTCCCCGGGGAGCGCGGGGTGTGAAACAGTCAACAACCTGACCAAACCTTCTGAGAGGGACGCAGAAAAAGAGAGGGGAAACGAGGACAAGATAGATTGAGAGTAATGAAAAAAAAAACAGACAAAAGTCATGAGCATAAATTCTTGAGGCGAGAAGAAGCGAGTGCGACGTTGTGACCTATCCTCTGTGGAAGAGATAGATGGAATGAGGGTGGGAGAGATGGAAGGAGAGAGGGAGTAATAGAGAGGGATGGATGATGCAGAAGGTCTGTGGATTGTTTAAGTATTCATGAAGCGGGAGAGGGAAAGAGAGTGGAGGAGAGAGATGGGTCTGGATTCGACCAGCCAATTGCAGACCCCTGCAGTGTTTTCAGTGGTTGTGAAACTGTTTCTTTTGTTGCTCCTTTGTCAGTAGTAGCAAAACCATCTAGCTAGCTATTGTTGTTAACATGACTGCCCACCAAAAAAACAAGACTATGGGGTGGATTCACACTGCAATCCGATTGATTAGAAATGTTTCTGAAAACAGTTGCCTGGTCCCCGCTGACCAGCATTCACATTGGCCAAAATTCTCCTGTGCCTGGACTCCCTGGAGTACACTTCATTCAACTGTAATGGTATTCATGTGGCTCCCGGGGGCGCTTGTTGACCATGGGGCTTTGGGAGATATAAAATGTCATGCGAATATAAGGTTTTACAGTGTTCCTGACTTTATCTTGAGTTGTAACAATAACAGAACAACAATACACAACCAAAGCAGTGTGTGCTGACTGTCTTTGAAACATCACAACGTTACGACGTCTGTAATCATCGCGCCACAGTAACGTCACTGGCGCATCCTTGGTATCTTAATAGTGACGTCGCGGATCAATCCTTGTTATTTTCATCCCAGCAGAAGCGACACCACTTCCTTGTTCATGGAACGGTAGCTTCACATTGCAGCGCACCGTTCTTGAGGACGCATCAAGCGGACTCGAGACTACCTCCGGAGGTGGTCTCGAGGCTGCCGTTTCTGAGGACAACCGCAGGCTTCACACTGTCAAAACATCTGCCAAGCAGTCTCGAGAACGCACCGGAGACCGCAGTGTGAATCCGCCCATATTCTAAAAGCTCTCCTGGTGCCCCCTAGCAGGAAAATAAGTAAATGAGGATCACATTTACAGTAACAAAGAGCCATGTCGGCAGCATCCTATATCCAAAGGTCAATTTGATGAATTCAAGGCTTCAAACTGACACTCCACAGGAAAATGGGGGACACGGACAGTCGGACACCATGGGTAACTCTGTCCAGATTGTGTTGATTCAGGCAGGCGTCATTTCAGAACAAAAATACAGTGACCACTTGAGGCCTATTTCAAAAATAGGAAACTACAATACAAGCTCATAATGCATCACAGTGCAACATGTTGTGAGCATGTAGAGCTGCTATTTTCTCAAATTTTGAAAAGGAACAATGTATAATGATGTGCCAAAAATTGTGACACCAGCTTGAAAGTAGATATTGAATGTATGAAAAATGTGTCTATATGTGACATTTCAAGGGTGTTAATTGTGATGCACTCAGCGCCCATCTGCAAAAAACTTTCAGTGGGTAAGAAAGTAATGCATTTAAATGTGAACACTATAGTGGTGGGAATTGTCATCGCCTGGGACACAAATGAACACCCCTGGATGCAGACATTAAGACATTGTTACAGCGTAGGAGGGAGTCTTCTAGAAGAGGATCTGTCTGTCTGTCTGTATGTTTGTCTGCCAGTCTGGGGCTAATGTCATAATGTTGTTCTACATACTGCCAGTGGGCAAAGTAAATACCTCTATGCATTTAATTTCATATATATTTTATATTTTTGGAAACATTTAATGTGCAACACAGTGTGTGACGTCAGTCACATACTGGCCACTGCATTTGGAGATCACATGGCAGACACACAATTATTAGACCCAAACGTGTTGCATCGTGCAACATGTTGTGCGAAGTGCCACAGTATTAATTCAGCACCATGAACAGTCACTTTTTATAATGCGGTACTTTGTGGTATACAAATACTGTATATTTTCAATTAATGAAGACTATATTAGCTTCTGTTTTATTATAATTATTAACAGTAAACGTGAAGCTCAGCACACATCACGCAAAGCTCTTCCACTTAGTCAAGTTGAGGGGTCAGATTGGCCTATCAGGGAAGCTCCTTGGACCCAATATGCAGGGTAGCTTTGGCAATGGCACACACACACGCACACACACACACACACACACACACACACACACACACACACACACACACACACACACACACACACACACACACACACACACGCCCGTTCTCACCCCCCCTGCTTCACCCCCCTGACGCGCTTCGGACTCACTTTTTGGCTGCAACCCTACATAGTGGCTTTGAATTCCCGGGCATACCCGAAGCGTCCCCTACTTGAAGCAGTAGACATACCTGTGGTGTCCCCTACTTGACAGGGCGTCAGGTACAGTATCTGATACCTTGGGGGTGAGAATATGTTGCACACACACAGACACAGGTTAGTGACACAAACAGAGAGTGAGTTAAGAATATCAAAGAAGAGATGATAGAACGAGAGAGAGCATGCGTGAGCGCGGGGGGGAGGGAGGGGTGTTCAGGTAGGAGGAGTTCTCAGATGTGACTGACCTTAAAGAAAGTCGGGATTTGTTGTACAAGTGCAAAGTAAGCAACCTGCACTGGCATAATTAAACCTAGCCAAGCATCCAGCCACAGCGTGACTTCTAAAACTAGTACACACGCACCCACCCACCCACGCACACACACACACACACACGCGCGCGCACGCACGCACACACAGAGAGAGAGCACAAGCACAGATAATTAAGTTGTTGTATAGTGTGTGTGTGTGTGTGTGTGTGTGTGTGTGTGTGTGTGTGTGTGTGTGTGTGTGTGTGTGTGTGTGTGTGTGTGTGTGTGTGCATGTGTGTGCGTGTGTAGCCGTGTACATGTGTGCATGTGTATGTGCAAGAACATGACACACATGAAAACTGCATTTCCAGCCATTAAAGCATTAATTAAGAGTTGATTTATGACATGTAGACAAAGGTACAGACATAGAAAGCTACAATGTTGCACGATGACATGGACATTTGTGCATGGCATCCATTTGGTATACTCATTTGTAGCTGATCCCGAGTATACTCGCGAAAAATACTCGAGTATTTAGAGTGCCGATCCCGCGTATACTTGTGAAATATACTGTATATACAGTAAAGCTGGCAAGGGCTACGTACCGTCCGTTGGAAAGTGCTGGCACGGGTGGACTCGCCGATTCATCATCATCGTGCATCCACGTGCACACAATAGTGATCCCTTAACATGGAGGAAGCCAACGGTCATTCTCATCTTTGATGTCCATTTTCTCCAAAAAACACTTTTGATGCCAAGGATGGCATTGGATTCTCGCTAAAATAGTACAAGCTGAAAGGCATCGATCCGCCATTACTGTTACCGCATGGGACGACATCACTTTCGGGTAAATTTCTAAATGTTGTCAAGTAGGAATTGTTTGCGCAATCTACTTCCGGCCTTCAAAATAAGAGACTGGCCACGGACGGAGCAAGCGAACGGCAGCATGGACATTTTAACCTGTTTATGTCTGGAGCACTAAATGGGTTAAAAAAATATATTATGAATTATTATTAATACATTTTCAGTCAGCCCCCACTGCTCATCAAGCACTATTTTGCAATTTTCCCCTAATCCTATAATCAAATTGTCTTAAGCGAGAAAACCCCGTCCAGCGGAAGGGCAGACTTCTAACGTCACGCTCATGTCCATTGCAGCTACACGCAAATATGGAATGTGTTGTCTAACCTCAATGTGTTGTCATGGTATCAGGCGCAAACAAATTAAATCAGCTCCATATATGGTCACAAAAGGGGCCAATGCCTATGGGGATAATAGTGATGACATCAGGGATCTCCAATTATGGGAACAAAAGGGACAAAGATACAGAGATTTCCATACATGGGCATATCGGATCGGCTGTGTGACGTAAGTGCGAGAGCAAACTCAAGATGTGAGGGTCGCGTTGCAGCCTGAACCTCTAGTGTCTTAAAAAATCACCCCCAGTGTGAAGTTAGTAGTGCGTTTTATTAATTATTAGTTCATTTCATTAAGGGTCCCGCAAAGCTTGGCCAAATCTGGAGTTGTATAGCCGCAAGCTTTGCGGGACAGACATACGCACAAACAGACAAAGCCAGATGTAGGAGTGGTTAGCACCGCTCAGGAGTAGCCAAAGTACCTCATCTACATTTTAGCTTTTATGCACAACATACAGTATGTGTAACAAACTCCCAGAAAACGGCAGGTCTGCTGCCACTCTAAAGACCTTTCTGTTTTCCGATGCCTTTGATTGAGTTACTTTTCTTTCTTTCATTTTCTTTCTCTCCTGAACTGTAACTCTATCTGTAAATGTTTACTTCTTTTGTTTTATGCATCCTGTCATTGTATAATTGTGTTGCCTTTGTTTGATGTTCTGTGTAAAGCACACTGAATTACCTTGTTGTTGAAATGTGCTATACAAATAAAACTGCCATGCCTTTCATTGTCTTGCCTTTCAAGCTCACAACGTGTGGCGGTGCAACGTTGTGAGCTTGTGGTTCTACTAGTTTGCATTTCTCATAGAAAATAACGTATATCATTAAGTTGTTCAGGAAATGCCCACCTCCCCTCCCCCCTCTGTGCTTTCCTTTTCTTTTATAAGTCATTAGGTGTCATGTAAACGTATTCCCACATATACAATTACTTTGTGTATAAGAGATTGTTTGTGCGTGTGTGCGTGCATGTGCGTGTGTGCACAACTCCTCATAATGTGTACAAGTGACCCTCTGGAGGTGTATGTTGAAGTTGAACTTCAGTACAACCAGGGGTACGTGCTTACGAAAGGTTTCAGTGCATTCCATGAAGGAAACAACGTTGCACCATATTAACCGTATAAAGAAAAAAGGCTCTAATACTTTCACTGTAATTACTCAACTTTGGCCAGAGGAGAGTAGAGAGAAGAGTGCATGAACATCCCCAAAGGTGTATTAACTTGAACATCCCCAAAGGTGTATTAACTGGAAAAGTGCTCCAGCACTATACAGTGTTTGCTTACAAACACACTTGAAATGCAACAAACTAGATTTACAGACAGAAAGGAAAATGTTGAATTCTCCTTAGTGTCATTTGTGTTACATACTTACATCATTTCATACATTAAGGTGCCGTGCATTTGAGGCCGTTTTCACAAGAAAACTGCAAAATAAAATGTTAGATCTGCCGCCCGTTTAGATGACAACAGCGTTTTCGGAGGTTGAAAACTTCTTCCAGAGTGGAAATCTTTGAAGACGCTCCTCCTCCTGTCTCCATCTGAACAGGAAAAATGCAGGAAACACTACGAATACGAATTATTATTGTCACAAAAATAACCCCATAAACGTGTGATGTCATGGCTCGAGTGCAGACTACGCGCAGCCACGTTACCAGGGTGAATGTAAACAAAAGTAGTACCACGGCGTCACTCGTCTGTGCGTCACCGTCAACTAGCGACATGGCATGCACACTACAGTGTTTCATTTACTGTTGCGTGTCCGTCTGAACGCAGAACAAGAAGTGAGAAGGCAACCAAACTTTGCCGCTTTCTCTAGAGGCTGTTGTCGACTAAACGTGGCCTAAGGGTCATATTTCACACATTCATGAAATAATACAAATTATAATTATGATAATCATTATCATCATCATAACCATCTTAATAATTGCTGTAACCACTGGGGATACACTCACCTACACGGCATGGGAACCATTTCAGTTTACCTCTGTTCTTTTCCTGCCTCCCTCACATTAATGGTACTCTGGAGCATGCTCACACATTTCATTATTCAATGCTTTCTTCACACCTTCTATCCTCTCTCTCTCTCTCTCTCTCTCTCTCTCTCTCTCTCTCTCTCTCTCTCCCTCTCTCCCTCTCTCTCTCTCTCTCTCTCTCTCTCTCTCCCTCTCTCTCCCTCTCTCCCTCTCTCTCTCTCCTCCACTTGCAGCACAACAAGGGTTATAATCATTTGTTGTGATTACACAATTTGGAACTAATTTGGAATTCAAGGGGCTAGTTATGGAGAGAAAGGAACGCGATGGGGGAGAGATGGAGGGAGGACAAGGGAAAGGGCAGGCAATGAAAGTGAGAAAGAGAGGAGAAGAGGTCTCCGACTGCTGACTTCTAGACTCTCTCTCACTCTCTCCATTGTTGCAGATAGATTATAATGATCTTTAATTATATCTAAATATAACAATCATCGCTTGCTGCCATCAGCACCTCTCTGCATGGACCGGGTGTCATTATCACCGTAAGGTGAAGAACACGAAAATAGACTGAATAATAGAGAGAATGGAAGAGATGGGGAGGTGAAGAGAAAATGGTGAGTGTGTGTGTGTGTGTGTGTGTGTGTGTGTGTGTGTGTGTGTGTGTGAGTGTGAGTGTGAGTGTGAGAGTGTGTGAGTGAGAGAGAGAGAGAGAGAGAGAGACAGAGAGAGAGAGAGAGAGAGAGAAAGAGAGAGAGAGAGATCATGAACGAAGTAAAGGGTGAAAAGAGGAAAAAAGAGAAAAAGACAAAAAGGACAAAAGGGTGAATGGATGAAGTGAACTTTTGCAACTTGACATTGAGCGTTACTGTACACATTTCCATCAGTCAGCAGTCCATTAGGTATTTTCATTCTCTCATGTTCTTATCGACACCCCTCAATTCCTTGTTCTTAATGGATGAAGAGAAGTTTCAACTCAACCGTAAAAGAGAGGTTAAAGAGAAGGCAGAAGTTGTTCTGTTATAAGGTGCTGTGCTGTTATCTAGTCTAAAGTCTCTCTTTTCCACTGTCTCTTGCTCTCTGCTTTCAGTCAGTGCTACTGTATAGACCTGTGGGATAATTACTGTATATGGGGGGTGGATGCTTTAATGGAAATGGGACAGTAAGAAGGGGATAGGGCAACTCAGGTTTGGTTCAGAGAGAGACAAAAATAATACGAGAACGCATAAAAAAGAGCACTTTCATAATGAAGTTGATTGGGCAGGTGATCGGGCCAGATGTTTATGGGTATTGGTTGGCTTCTACTGCATCTGGACACGTGCCTGTTACAGTATATACTAGGGCATTCACGAATAGTGATTTTTAGTATTCGAATTCAAATACCTCAAAGTATTCGAATAGTAGAATATTCTACAGGAAATATATCCAATAAAAATGAGCAATTCTCGGTCTCGCTCTTCCTCCATCATGACATTGAGTTTGCCGGCTGGCCGCTGTTTTTCCTACTGGTAATTAGTTCCGGGAGACAAACGTGACGCATGACATCAGTATAGAGCAAGAGCATTAACAAATGCATCCACCAGGGGCATTGACAATTCATTCTTATGACTTCCTATCTAGCCAAGCTGTATAAACCATGAAGTGACTAGTGAATAGTGACTTTGATATTCGTGTTAGGAACGTTTCGTTGCCAAGCTCAACGTCGGGCATTTAGGCCTATACATGGAGATATGGAGCGAACCCGTTTGGCCTAATATGGAGAAGTGGAGAACACTATATATGGAGATAGTCCATTCCATCATGTCATATGGGACTACCGTCATAGACAGTAGCCATTTGTTGGAGGAGTCAATGGCAACCAGGATTGAACGGCATACAGGTCAGAGTGACGTCATCAATATGACGTCACCAGAACGCATATAAACCAGCTTCTCAGTTAGATCGGGAGTTGTCCCAGCTAGTCCAGTGGAACACCGAGGAAGTCCTGAGCCAGGCATAGCAATAACTAAGTTAAGCACATAAGCACAGCACCCCAGATAGAGGACTAGGCATTGTTAGAGTCTTATAAGAAGTCCTTTCAGAGGTTCTGCCGAGAAGGAACGAACTCGCGTCAGAGCCAAGCCGAGCTCTACTTTATGGTGTCAGAATAAGGGATAGCAGAACTGTCTGAGGACACGATGCCTAGGTCCAGCCGTAGGACCAAGCTTCTGGGTAGAGGCTCCAGAACCCCAGTTGAGACGGACAGCCTCCCGGATGGAACACCTACCATCGACACGATGGATTCAACAGTGGAAGACTTTGTGGCGAGCGTACGAGACGACACGTACCCAGACTTCCAGTCGTGTCTGTCACCAGAGTTGACCAGTGCCGAGTAAGAGAAGATAGAGGAGAAATATACCCAGAGGAGAGGATTGGTCTTTGAGGAGAGGATTGGTCAGGATTGGTCTTTGAGGTCAGGATTGGTCAGGATTGGTCATGGAGGAGAGGATTGGTCAGGATTGGTCATGGAGGAGAGGATTGGTCAGGATTGGTCATGGAGGAGAGGATTGGTCAGGATTGGTCATGGAGGAGAGGATTGGTCAGGATTGGTCAGGATTGGTCATGGAGGAGAGGATTGGTCAGGATTGGTCATGGAGGAGAGGATTGGTCAGGATTGGTCATGGAGGAGAGGATTGGTCAGGATTGGTCAGGATTGGTCATGGAGGAGAGGATTGGTCAGGATTGGTCATGGAGGAGAGGATTGGTCAGGATTGGTCAGGATTGGTCATGGAGGAGAGGATTGGTCAGGATTGGTCATGGAGGAGAGGATTGGTCAGGATTGGTCAGGATTGGTCATGGAGGAGAGGATTGGTCAGGATTGGTCATGGAGGAGAGGATTGGTCAGGATTGGTCATGGAGGAGAGGATTGGTCAGGATTGGTCTTTGGGGAGAGGATTGGTCTTTGAGCAGAGGATTGGGCCAAAGATGTCATTTTGGTGGACGAGGACAAAGAGGATGCGGGCGCTTCACAGCCGAAGAGAGCTGTTTGGCGCAGGCGCTGCTCACGGCTGTCCTTGACATCAGACATGGCTTTGGGTGTCACAGGCAAAGAGGATACAATCACATGCCAGTCTCAGGCTCAGTGTCACTACCACCAAGGATGTTGACAGGAGACGAGATGGGGACCAACACTGTCCATACCCTAGCCTCGGACCCAGTGGGGTGGATCAGCAAATATCAGAGATAAGACTTCCGGTGACGACTGTAAGAAGCTACCTTTAGACCAGAAATGATAATGGATCAAAGGAATGGAGATGTGAATTGTGAGGGATCCCGTTCAGAGGGAGATCGGGACATGGAGAGGAGGTATTTACAATGTCGTAGGCCTACTAGGAGGGAGAGCAAGGCTAGCAACAGACCATCTTGAAACATGGACCGACCCCAGACAGACAGCCTGGAGGCTGCAATGAGGTAGCATTGGGTAGACGGCACAGAGACCAGGATGAGGGAAAGACTGGCAAATCAGGAGGACAGCCCGGATGATGTACTGGGGCTGAGTGGAAGATGCCAGAAGGGCAGCCTGGATGTTGGGATGAAGCAGCAGCTGTGTCGCCAGGCGAACAACCTGGATGCAGCACCAGGACTAAGCCAGTGACATCAGGCAGGCGGCCAGGAGGCCCAGACGGGGCGGCCGCAGCAGAGGCATCGTTAGGCAGACAGCTAGGACAGCAAGATAAGATGAGGAGGCCCAGACGGGGCGGCCCATCAGAGGCATTGTCAGGCAGATGGCCTGGGTGGAGAGACTGGTGGACGAACAGGATAGAAAGATGAGGCCTTGTCTGGTGGACAAACAGGAAGGAAGGACAAGGTGTTCTCTGGCTGAGACACCAGGAATGCCCCAGGTTGTGGAGGCGATGGCAGGGATACTTCTGACGCTGGAGGCGATACTGCCGAGGCTGGAGGCTATGCTACAGATGCTGCATGTAGGGTTGCAGGCAATCAGCGAGGACACTGCAGACTTGATAGGCGAGGACACGGCAGGCGAAGCCAGAGATGTTGGATACGCTGGAGATGAGACCCCAACTGGGGGGGTCGATTGAGGGTGGTGAAGTGACCATGGACAGGTGTAACAGATCAGGAAGCTGGAAGGCAAGTCTATGCCTCCACAGAGCCACAGTTCAGCCACACAAAGCCACAGGCTGACCCCAAGAGCTCATAGAAGTTACAATACCCACCAGCCAGCAATTAACTTGATAAAGCAGTGCACCCAATTGTGCTCGATATGGAACGGAGTGTGGACGGACCTGATTGGTTGATCAACGACCAAACTCCTCTGGATAGTTAGACTCACCACTGAAGGTGCTGTGCCCTGGATACCTTTACATATTTCCTAGAAGGAAATCTGTGGGGCGGCGAATGTACAGATACAACGGGCATCTCAGTACAGGCGTAAAGGGCTTCGCTTCGGCCCTACTCTGTGGCAGGAAGGACGGAACAAAGATGGAGAAGGATTGTCCGTTGGTGAAGAGGATAGAATAAAGATGGAGAGCAATTGTCAAAGATGGAGAACAATCGAAAATGTATGATCACACAGAAACTGACGTCAGCAAGGGGAAGACGACAGCATCCCTAGGTGGCAAGAAATGTTGTGAAGTGGAGGGATGTCAATCAATCATCAAGGACGATGATACACAAGAAGAAGATCCAGACCTTATCGACAGTTTGGGTGTCAACTTTTACCTGATGGCGTTTCATTATAACTAGAGGGAAGCCTTATGAATTTCCCTCCAACCATGGGATGGACCTCAGGGAAGAGAATGAGGACTAGAGGATTCATCCACTATCCAATCAGGGGACAAGGGAAAAGAATGACGAATAGAGGAAGTACCCATGTTCATCTGGCCAGAGATACAGGCTCTATGCTAGAAAGCAGGATGTGACCGAGTTTGGTTGGGAGAGGAAGATCTGAGCTTTTTGCAGGCTTTGCAGGCAGCGCAAGGTGATGTTGATCATACGGGCAGTGACGGACGGAGTCTACCGTGTTGATCAAGACCAAAGACCTTCTCAGCTTAGCAAGATGTTGCGGACATCAAGACTCAGGGACACCGGACAGTCCCCTCAAGGGGCGGCAAACTTTTCATGAGGTGGCAAGACCCTTCATGGGACGGCAGGACGCTTCAGTCCAACATGTTGAGAAGTCGGAGAGTTAATAATCTACCATGTTGAGAGGTCATAGAGACAGAACGATATCCAGTAACAACTTGAATCCTACTTCAGCTAATTCACCTTTGTGTTCCCTAAATCCAACACGGGGCGGCCAGGTGGAAATCATCAAGCATGGAGAGGAAGTGCAACAAATAAGTTATAAACGGGGCGGCCAGATGAAGATCATCAGGCCTGGAGCAATACCTGACACACAAGCTTCCGAGGGTGTCTCATCGCCCTAGAGCCAAGAAACGTTCTTTGAACTTAACATATTTTCTAAAGTAAATATGGGGGCGGCTGTTAGGAACGTTTCGTTGCCAAGCTCAACGTCGGGCATTTAGGCCTATACATGGAGATATGGAGCGAACCCGTTTGGCCTAATATGGAGAAGTGGAGAACACTATATATGGAGATAGTCCATTCCATCATGTCATATGGGACTACCGTCATAGACAGTAGCCATTTGTTGGAGGAGTCAATGGCAACCAGGATTGAACGGCATACAGGTCAGAGTGACGTCATCAATATGACGTCACCAGAGCGCATATAAACCAGCTTCTCAGTTAGATCGGGAGTTGTCCCAGCTAGTCCAGTGGAACACCGAGGAAGTCCTGAGCCAGGCATAGCAATAACTAAGTTAAGCACATAAGCACAGCACCCCAGATAGAGGACTAGGCATTGTTAGAGTCTTATAAGAAGTCCTTTCAGAGGTTCTGCCGAGAAGGAACGAACTCGCGTCAGAGCCAAGCCGAGCTCTACTTTAATTCGCATATTCGAATATTTGGTGAATGCCCTAGTATACTGTATATACCTCCAGAGGAGACTCTCTCACAGCCAGTGGGTAAGGGAATATGCCGCCACCAGGTATATTACACACGGTGTTTCGCCCTACTGGCTTGAATGACTCCAGAGATTGCGAGTGAAAAGTACTAGACTGAGCCCGAGCCAGGGACAGACTGATAACTGTGTGTGTGTGTGTGTGCGTGCGTGCGTCAGAAAGAAAGAACAAGAGAGAGAGAGAGAGAGAGAGAGAGAGAGAGAGAGAGAGAGAGAGAGAGGATGAAAGAAAGGTGAGAGTAGTAGAGAGAATGACAGAAGGACAAATGTTATTGTGTTTCTTTCATGTGTCATGAAAAAGAAAACTGAGAGGAACAAGGGAACAACATGAACTAGGAAGATGCAATTCTGGGAAATTGCAAGTGTGGTTGCCGTGACACTTGCAAATGAATGCCGTCTCACCATTTGAATTGTCCCCATTCAAGTCAGTGTGGGGACCATTCATTCACTAATAAATTAATGGCCATACATGGAGATCTCTGTGTCAGTCATTGTACCTTTTATAACAAATATATGGAGATGCCTGATGTCATCAATATTAAACCCATATCTTGGAATGCCCATAAATGGGCATACTGGGTCAGTCTCACATGGTCTACTCTATGACTATGATCTAAGATATCAGTCATCTCCATATTTGGGAAAAGTAATTATTTTTGCATTTTCCCATTCAAGTCAATGGAGAAAATGAATTCACTAATACATTATAATAAATTAAACTATTTAATGTATGTCTTAGCAAAATGCAAGGACACGATTCCCGATGACGCCGGTCAATTTGACATATGGCCCAACTGCGTGCCACCAAAACTGTGGGAGGACTAGTGATGCAAAATAAAGTTTATCTGGAAAGATGGATGGAAGAAGAAAGTCGGACACGTACCGCAGTCTGGTTGACCCCACTAAAGAATACATGAATTAACTAGAAATACTGTTCCTACGAAACAGTGTGGGCTCGCATGTAACATCATGTATGGGCACAAAGCTCTACCCTTTGGCTGCACCTCATCAGCTAAGGGTTCAAATTGCCTTTGTACTGTCTGTACAAAGGCAGTGTCTTATGTCATTTTGAGGAGAACTTGACTGATAGATTGCGTCATTTTGAGGATAACTTAACTGATATAGATAAATAATGAAGATAACATACGTGTACGAGCCCACACATAGAAATATTGTTCCTACAAAACAGTGTGGGCTCAAATGGAACACCATATGGGCATAAAGATCTACCCAACGGGTCTCTCTTCCTCTCTCTCCAGACTCATTTCCCATTGGAAACGCATTGGATGCTTAAAGTTAAATATTTCAAAAACTACAAAAGATTTAATGTGGGTGTATTTATATCAGGTCGCACTTGTTGGTGGTGATGTCACCAAGAACACTGCTGCCTCATTGGCTAAAGGCCCTGCCTTTGTACTGTCGGACAGTTTTGAGGGACCTTAACTTCTTGCCTGCTGGTCGACTTTCAGAACGACTTCCTCCCTAGGAGACTCTCTGCCGAGCGACTTAGAAGTCGATCGGCAAATTTTGGTATCGAGTGACCATGAAAAGTAAGGATTGGTTTGTGACGTCACCGCTAGCTCAGGCCTCCTCTGTGTAAAATCGCCTATGCTAGCCGTTGGTTTCAATACACACTACAATACATAACGCCGCGTCATTACGTTGGATTTTGACCCGGTTTGAAGTGTCTGTGGCGTGGATACATGTCCCAGCCGATGGGCCATCATAATATTTACACCATCAGCGGGGGTGGGTGACAAGACAAGACAAACTCTGGCGAGACAACATGAAAGAGATCATATAAATATAGATATCTATACAACATGGTTACAATAAGATACATATTTAAATATATCATATTTACACATATCCATCCAAACATTCATGTACATGAGATTTCAAGGAAGCTGACAAACAATAAAAACAACTAGAAAATATTGTTCCTTCGAAACAATTGTGGGCTCGCTTCAAGCCAGAAAACAATGGCTATAAAAGTACAAAATGTCAAGATCGCAGGCAGTGCTCTCTTTGACGTTACTGACGTCAAAGATTGGTCCATTTTGTTCCAAAAATGTGTTGTGCAAAAGTTGACCCGCTGGTGGTGCTATAACAGGCCAATGTAAGAAGGGTGGTATCTGTTCCTTGACCTATTGGGAGTGTGCTTGCAAGATTTCACGCACATTGCAGGCTGTGTTCATGATTTGAGGTGTTTTTGGCTTTGGCCACTTTATCGCTGCTTGCAGCTATATTCATTATTATTTTTTTTTTTGTGTGTGCACTTCATAGGCATATTAGATAAAGGTCCTTAGATTGTGTGTAGAATGTTTCATGCAAATTGCAAAAATAAATCCTAACGGGTTTAAGCGTTTCACAAACTGCTCAAAATGATATAGCGCCCCCCTTTGGCCAATTGGGGTAAGATTGGTTTTAGTGATATTTGGACTAACACTCTACATCTTTGCCAAATGCCATGAACATGTTACTTTGCATGTATGATTTAGAGGCAGAAGAATAATTTGCATAAAACTGCAATATTCATTGAATTTATTTAAAAAAGCATGTTTCAATTTTAAAGAAATCCGATCTGACAGATCTTTAGATATCGGTCCAAAGTTCACGTAAAAAAAGTTTTGTGCACGTGGAGCGAAAATTCCAGAATAAAAGCGGGTTTAACCATTTTACAAACTGCTCAAAATGGCGGAAAATCGAAGGGCGGAGCTTACTTAACAACGACACAGATGTCTTCCGCTTGAGTCAAAGCACGCGTGTAACAAGTTGCATGTCTTCAAACGAAACGAGTCATGACTTATGCCCGTTTGAAGTTTGAATTTTCAAACGCTTCGTATAGCGCCCCCCTTTGGCCGATTGGAATAAAATTGGTTTCAGTGATACTTTGACTAACCCTCCACATCTTTGCCAAATGCCATGAACGTGTAACTTTGCATGTATGATTTAGAGGCCGAAGAATAATTTGCATAAAACCGCAATATTGATTGAATTATTAAAAAATTATATTTCACTTAAAAAAAAATCTGGTTGATCAATCTGACCG
This sequence comes from Nannobrachium achirus, assembly GCF_963921795.1. Lineage (NCBI taxonomy): Eukaryota > Metazoa > Chordata > Actinopteri > Myctophiformes > Myctophidae > Nannobrachium > Nannobrachium achirus. The sequence goes on from NC_137817.1 coordinate 25,096,553, forward strand.
TATCGGTCCAAAGTTCATGTGAAAAAAGTTTTGTACGCTTATCGCAAAAATTCCAGGAGGAGATAGATTTTTACTGTTTTTCATATAATTCCGAATTGTGGGAGACCTAAAGGTCAGAGGTCAAAAGTTAGAGGGTAAAAGTTGTTCGGCATGAGGAGACGCATAAGTGTATACAGGTTTAATGGCTGTATGTATAACACAGCATGAGCTATACCTGTTCAAAGATCGCACTTTCGAAGGCTTCCTACAGCGCCACCATTTGGCCGATTGCTATAAAAAATAATAGCACACTTCGCCACTGTAAACTGATCACATTGATGTTTTTATTTTCATTTTCTCACTAAGTATGTAGGAGTAGAAAGGAACCGAAGATCCCGTCTACTGATAGATAAATAAACAAATAAATAATGACAATATCTAAAGTGTGCTCGCCTTATAGGCGAGCCCACAATAAACTTAAGTGGCTGGCTCACAGATGAGGCACAGCTTGTCCATGGATCTTTCCTGTGTGGTTTGTCTTTGTATTGTCCTGCACACATCTGACACGCCCCTTTGCATTAGGTATCATCTGTGTCCATCTCTTCCAAAACAAGTCAGCAAGACACTTCACTTGCTTCCAACTTTAGCGTCCATCCTTTGTGAACGTTCCAAGTGGCGTTCCTTCATTAGCAATAGTTGTTAGAAGAAGTCAATGGCTCAAGATCTGTTGGATCATCTCATGACTTGGTAAGTGGTCTGTCATTTAATATTGATTCCACTACACAAAACAATGTTCATAAACGTTCATTGTTGATGGTTTGCTCCTTCAGAACAGACTATTATCAGAACGCATGATGGATACTTACCTCGTTAGAAAGTGACAGATAGCATCTGGTCAAGAATCAGTGTCCAATGTGTGTGCTACTTCCAGATGTACTGCTCTGGTCGAGAGGCATGTGAACAGAAATCTGCACCCTTTCACAGTACCGCGACGCTGCTTCACATCTAACGGTCCAAAATAGTCCACCTCCAGGTTTGTGAAAGGTGGCATGCAGGTAATAATGTGTCTTGAGGTAGGTTTGCTATTTTCAATCCTAGTGCCTTGCTTTTGATTATTCCCCAGGTAATACATCCTGGTTGCCGGAACCTCCTCACTACAGAGTTTGCTGAGGGGGACATATCTCTGACACAGTTGTGAGAGCATATAGTTCCTTACCTAAAGTCTGATCTTCTCATGAATGTCTTGCAGAATAAGCATTGTGACGTGCAAGTCTTCCGGAATGATAGCTAGATGCTTTCCATGTTGGCATGGCATATGCATGGTGACGGTCTCCAACTCTCAATACTCTTGTATTATTAGACTAAGCTCCGTCAATGGATGACTCGTCGCATGACTTCCTCTTTTTGAAAGAAATGTCTTTTCTGCATCAGAGTTGTCGTTTGAACGCTGGGATCTGTCTGAACATCTCCATGATTCTTTCTGCATCATTGTAGAAGCAGACTCTAGACACAGAATCCAGGCCACAGCTCTCAACAGGCACCAACTGGAGTAATGGTTGATGATGCTTGCTCACAACTAGGGATGTCACGATACCAGAAATGTAGTAGTCGATGCCAATACCATTGAAATTCCACGATTCTCGATACCATTTCGATACCACGATAAAAATAAAAAATAAACCCCATGTAGTTCAACATACACTCCTTTATTAGAAGTGAACAACAAACAACAATACTGTATGCTTAAACAGAAGTTGCATGTAGCTTTAAATGATTAAAATAAAATAATGTGCATGTAGCCTTAAAAAAATGTATCATTAAAAAAATAAAAGTGTTGGCTGTGTGTGTGTGTGTTGCTGCTGCTGGCTTTGCTCTGGCCTGTCCTCCCTGTCAAAGTCTCCTCTGGCTGATACTGTGAAAAGAACATTGAGATTTCAGTTAGTAGGTGTAGCTAAGTGACTGACTACAGCAACAATATGAAAACAGCATAGGCTGTAATAACACAAACACACAAACAAACACACACACACACACACACACACACACACACACACACACACACACACACACACACACACACACACACACACACACACACACACACACACACACACAGTGCAAGCAGTCATTTAATGACGTGGTGAAACCCTTTTTAGTGATATCAAGCATCTATACTGGAGCAATTGGTGGCAAACCTAAACCAGAATGTTTAGCTACATATTCTCACAAACACCTCTCACAAACATAGCCACCACGTCGAACAAACGTGAAAATGTACAACTGTCCACATTTTAAACATGCCACTCTTTGAACCGCATTTATTTCAATTTAACAACATCTCGCCTCACGCAGAGCAGCCAGTCCTGACATAGTATTCTGAACATTCTGGCCAGTGCTGAAACGTCAAAATGATCATCAGGGTATCAAGTTACAGAGGGAGGGAGGGGGAGGGAGGGGGGAGAGGAGCTGAGCAGAGTAGAGTATCGAATTACAACAGAGGGGTGTGTGTGTGTGTGTGTGTGTGTGTGTGTGTGTGTGTGTGTGTGTGTGTGTGTGTGTGTGTGTGTGTGTGCGTGCGTGCGTGCGTGCGTGCGTGCGCGCGCGTGTGTGTGTGCGCAAGCGTTTTTTTTCCCCCAAAAATTCTTTTTTTTTTCAAAAATTGTTTTTTTTTCAAAAAACGACGCTAGTTGGATGTGTTCCCCCCCCCCCTTTCGTCTGGAAACGGTTACGGGCGGCGGGCCGGCATACAGGTTTTTGACGATCAACTATTAATCCCTGCTCATCCTCGAATGCGAAGTACTATACGCGACTTTTGGTTAGTTTTTCTTCTCAACTATGGAGGGGAGGGCAGCTGTCGCTGCTTGTTGGAGACGACGCGATGCAGATGCGTGTGCCGCCGCCATGTTGCATGTTGTTGTTTTTCTCCTTGAAGCGTGGTAGTCCACGTAACGTTATCACAGCATCAGACCCTGCTGTGAGGGTTGTGCGTGTGTCTCCGACTGCCTGCTGTGAGGGTTGCCAGATAACCGCTCATTTACAGCCCAAAAATAACACAAAAGAAGCGGCCAGATCTGGCGTCTCGGTACCAACGGTACTTCGGTACTACCGTACTTGTAGAAAAGTCAGTACCGTACCGTACTGTCACATTTGGCATCGAGTTGGTACCGAAGTATCGGTTCTGGTGACAAGCCTACTCACAACATCCGTCTTCAGCTGCATGTGCGACATGTACGTAGGCCTATTGTCTCACCTCGCGGTCATCTTGACCGCTACGGCGATTACGTCATAGCAGCCGTAGTCCGCCTGACGTTGCCGTCCTGAAAATCATCGAGCTTAAAGTCGCTAATGACTGCAAAGTTACCATTCCGCAGGTGTGATGATTAGCAGAGTGCAACTAGAGTGCATAGGGACATGGGCTGATATTAATGGTTTTAACTCCAAATATATACATCACACAGCTTAGATCTTTGGATCAAATCAGAGAGTAGACCTGTGTGGCCTTGTTGATATAAAAAGAATATCTGAAGTGTGAAGATTGCAGCCACAGCGCCTTAACAAAAACATGGGTAAAAAAAAAGCATCATGTAAATGTGTGCTGACACACACACATTGGAAATGCATTGGGAGCTTAAAGTTAAATATTTATAAAACTACAAAACATCTCAAAAAGAAAAATACAAGCACACAGGTGCAAGTAAATAGGAGTTGAATCATGCCAAAGTTTTGAGGAGAACTTGATATGACTGACTGACTGACCTATAAATAATGAAGAAAACATACGTGTGCTCGAGCCCACAATTAATGCATTTGGGATTGGTACAAAATAAATGCAAAAAAAATGATCATCAACCTAAACTGTTCTTTAAAAACAAGTCATGATGTCCAGTGATTCTGTACAATCTGATTCAAACTATCTGTAATGCAGACAGTACCGTACAAGTATTACCAGATAAATGATAAGACAAGGAAGACACAGAGAGACTGGAAGAAAGGTCAAAGCAATAGACAGAGAGAAAGAATGGAATAGACACAGATATGTAAAGCAAAGTATACTTTTATAGAGTTACTACTGATGCAAGATAACTTTTTAATGTGCGTGCTTGCATGCGCGTGTGTTTGTGTGCGCGTGCAGTCCCGCGCACACGCTTGCATGAGGTGAGGCACCACAGGAAAATGTAAGACGGTCTCCATGGGTGTCTCAGTATATTGATGGTAGTTTAAACAAAATCCAGTGTCATTAGAGAGCACAACAGGGACACAAATACAAAACACAGGAGACCTCAGAAGCTAAAAAAAAAAAACAAGTAGATAAAGCTTACAATTTATCACAGATGTAGCAAATGCAATCCTGGAGAGCGTATTTATCTTTGCCTTAGCATGACTTACCTAAAAGCATACATCCAACAAATGGGCCCCATGAAGCCATGCACTGCAATCCTCTTGGTGACTGTTGTATATAATGGGACATACCGTACATGTTGAGCACAGCAAATATCATATTTGTGAGTATGATTTCCCCAGGAAATTGTTTGTGAAATGGACACATATGATGTGAGCCCTGGGCATGCTTTATGTCTGTGTGCTGTATAGTGTATAGAGGCACACAGGAATGCAGGCAGAAATATGTACATTATGTGCTTATCATGTAAATGTGTGCTGACGCACACACACACACACACACACACACACACACACACACACACACACACACACACACACACACACACACACACACACACACACACACACACACACACACATACACACACACACACACACAGAGTTTGGTGCACATGCAGAGTACCTACAGTAATCACTGGGGCACAGTGGAAGTGATGGTGAGGTGCTGCTATAGTGAATTCTGGGAAGGTCCCTTGTTGCTTCACTTGCTTGCATGTTGGATTAATGGCTGCCCTTTCTACAACACCTGTGTCCCACTCCCGACCATGATGTGCGTGTGTGCGTGTGTGTGTGTGTGTGTGTGTGTGTGTGTGTGTGTGTGTGTGTGTGTGTGTGTGTGCGCGTGCGTGCGTGCGTGCGTGCGTGCGTGCGTGCGTGCGTGCGTGCGTGCGTGCTTGCATTTGTGCGCAGTCTGAGGGGGACTGCATGACAGATGCTGTAGAATATTGTGTTCATGTGTGTGATAAATTGTTACAGAATGTGCAGCCAGTACTGTATCCTTTCATACACTATGAGGATAAAATTGCTCCTATGTGCTTTTGATCGTACTGTATGCATGTGAGTGTGCACTGTGCATGCCTGTGTATTCCTTGTTTGTGTGTGTGTGTGTGTGTGTGTGTGTGTGTGTGTGGAGGCAGTCAGAGTAATCGCATTGGCCAAGGTGCAACATCTTTTCTCCAATGTACATGTTCCACGAAAATCACTATGTGATCTGAATGATAAAACTGTACACTTAGTGAGACAATGGACTGGTCTTAAC